>NC_048219.1:154079846-154332111 GCF_002007445.2 Ailuropoda melanoleuca
TTTTTTTTCACATTCAGATTAGTGAATGACTTTTCCCTAATCAGATTATGAAGGATAGAAGAATTATTCTATAATGATCACTGATGATTCGTATTGGCAATTTTAATGTTACATTAAATACATAGAAGTTATACACTTTTTCTACACAAGAAAATTGTACAAATATATCCCAGATAAAAGTAAGTAAAAAAATGTCTTTCTGGTCATGTTTTATAGGAACACTGATCATACAGTATGAATTTGTTTTTTCATGATTTACTGATTGATTTTTCTGAGCATGTAACAAATACATATAAAGAATTCTTGGCATGCACCAATGTTTTATGTGTTAGATATACGTCAATGAACAAAACAACAGTCTTTCCCTCAAGGATTTTGTATTCTAAAGAGGCAGTGATCAGTGAAGGCAGATATTAATGATACACATAATTAATTATATCTATTGCATGTTACAAAATTATAAAAACTATAAATAGGAAGAAAAGCACAGCAGGGCATACTGAATTAGGAATACTGTGGGTGGGAGGTGAGATTGAAATTTTAAATTAGAGTGCTCCAGAAGGTGCCACTGAAGGTAAACACTGAGCAAAAACTTGAAACAGGCTTGGAGAAACAGGTTCTATGAAAATGTTAAATGTCTGGTCCTATCAAAAGTAATAAAGCATATTTAAAGATATTTAAATACTACCGTCTCTCTATTTCATAAATTCTCATATGCATTGCCTCTCACAATTTAACCTCTCTAAAATAAGAATACATGTTACCAAAGTTTGTGGTTTATAAGATTACAATTTCTAATTGGATTAGGGGCTGACATAACATGGTTGTGTGAAAAATTCTGTTGATTGTGGTAAAAATAAGAAAGAGCCAGGGCCACCTGGGTGGTTAGTCCTTAAGCATCAGCCTTCTACTCATGTCATGATCCCAGGGTCCTGGGATGGAGCCACATCAGGCTCTCTGCTCTGGGGGAAGCCTAAGCCTGCTTCCTCTGCCTGCCACTCCCCCTGCTGATGTGCACACGCTCTCTCTCTCTCTCTCTCTCTGTCAAATAAATAAATAAAATCTTAAAAAAAAAAAAAGAGCCAGCATGAGAATATCTTAGATTCCCTAAAATATGGGTGTATCAATCCAATATATGTGAGTTGATGCCATAGCTCAGCAGTTCCGTAAAGAAGCTTTGGGGCTAGATTTAAGGGTTTGTACTCTGACTTAGCCATTTATTTATTGTATGATTACTGCCAAGTTATTTAACCTCTCTCTACTTATCTCCTTATTATTTAAAAGAGTTAATGATGGTATTTATGTCACAAGGTTGTTATGAAGACTATAATACATGTAAATTCAAAGCCCTTTAAAGTTTCTGGCACATAGTAAGTTCTTTACATTTGCTAACTGTACTCACCCTCTCCCACAACCTGAAAAATAAAATCTTGCATCCAGCAGATTAGAATTATGATCTTCCTCAGAATATTTTCACTTCAATGGAAGCATCATTTCATATGATTATCTTTTTCTACTTGGGGAGATTTATAGAGAGACTTTTTATTTTCTTAATTGTTTTGTAATTTTGTTTGTATTATAATATGCCTTTAGTACTTTATTTTAAAGTTTTATGTTCATGAACATAGTCTTAAGTTGATTGTTTTTTGTGGAGAAGATTGGGTCTGTCTCATCTATGGCCTGAAGGATGCAAAATTTTTAATGATGGTAGGATTTATGGGAGTAAATATTTCATGATTGGAAAACAAATAGCTAGCTGAAAATAAACTGACATTAAAATGACTACAAAATAAGGTATCTGAGACAAGATACCAAGGTAAGTTAGCCACTGAACTTTTTCCCATGAGCTAAATGCTAACATATTTCTTTTAAATAATTCAATCCATATTATATAAAGCAATTAAAATAAATAAAAGAGGCTTCTTCATTTCTTATTCACTTAAGTATCTTTCCTGTGATTCTAAAAATGCATAAATCACTTGATCAATATTGACAGATATTCCATTAAGAAGTCTCAGTATTCATGATAGGTATTTATATCTAGATTTAAAAAACCTATGACAAGAAAAGTATTATTTCCATTAGAACATGACTGTTTAATAAATCACTTTTTGATTTTATATAATTATTTATTTGGAGAGGGAGCGGCTCAGAGAAATTGAGAAATGACTTAGTCACATTAAAGGAAATCAAGTATTTCTATCAAGGAAACTTATAAACTTCATATAATAATACCATATTACAAAATTATGCCATACTTTAANCTATTCATGATAGGTATTTATATCTAGATTTAAAAAACCTATGACAAGAAAAGTATTATTTCCATTAGAGCATGACTGTTTAATAAATCACTTTTTGATTTTATATAATTATTTATTTGGAGAGGGAGCGGCTCAGAGAAATTGAGAAATGACTTAGTCACATTAAAGGAAATCAAGTATTTCTATCAAGGAAACTTATAAACTTCATATAATAATACCATATTACAAAATTATGCCATACTTTAACTATTATAATATAATATTCTATTTCAAATGAATGTAACTTCATTTATAATCTCAAGTGAAGAACAGTGTCTAGAACAAAAAATGGTTACTTTTAATCTTAAGTATTTTTTTAATAAGATTTTATTTTTATTTATTTGACAGAGACAGAGATAGTGAGAGAGATAGCTAGAGAGAGCATGAGCAGGGAGGAGAGGGAGAAGCTGGTTCCCTGCTGAGCAGGGAGCCCCATATGGGACTTGATCCCAGAACCCTGGGATCATGGCCTGAGCCGTAGGCAGACTTAACCAACTGAGCCACCCAGGCGCCCCTAATCTTAAGTATTAATATGTATTCTTGATTAATGGTGAAAGTATTGCTTTTATTTCTCTAACATTTAGGGTAGGAATTTCTAGACAGAAAATAAAAATAAAAGGCAATCAGTAGCAAGAATCAGCAGTGAGTACAAAATGTTTATAATTGCTTTTGCTTTTTAAATATTTCCAGGAAACTGGGGTACCTGGGTGGCTTAGCCAGTTAAGCGCTAGCCTTCGGCTCAGGTCATGATTCCAGATTCCTGGGATGGAGCTCTGCACCGGGCTTCCTGCTCTGTGTGAAGACTGCTTCTCTATCTCCCTCTGTCCACCACGCTGCCTACTTGTGTTCTCCCTCTCTCTCTCTGTGTCAAACAAACAAATAAAATAATCTTAAAAATATATATATATTTCCAGGAAACCATGCCGCCAACATGACTTAAACAATAATGGACAACTGTAATCATCAGGATGGCTTGCATTATTTCTTAAATTAATCACAGAGTGTCATTTCTCTGACAACTCATAAAATAAAAAGTAAAAGTCTCATAGAGAGGTGNCAAATAAAATAATCTTAAAAAAATATATATATTTCCAGGAAACCATGCTGCCAACATGACAAACAATAATGGACAACTGTAATCATCAGGATGGCTTGCATTATTTCTTAAATTAATCACAGAGTGTGATTTCTCTGACAACTCATAAAATAAAGTAAAAGTCTCATAGAGAGGTGTTTGTACTACTTGTAGTGATTTGTGTCTCCTTCCTTATATCGTTTTCTCCAAATGAACAAGGAAAAGGAGAGAATTTTGTTGCCCGCATAAAATGCCATGGATTATATTCATAAAACAATGCAAGTTCTGTGTTTATAACCAGTCTGTCTCAGTTTATGAAAATCCGATCTTAAAATTATCAACTTGCAAACTGAGATATATTTAACTTTTTAAAGGATCTTCACAGTGTTTCTTTAGACAATTCTCTTTCAACGTTCACATTAGAAC
The DNA here is from genome assembly GCF_002007445.2 of Ailuropoda melanoleuca. Lineage (NCBI taxonomy): Eukaryota > Metazoa > Chordata > Mammalia > Carnivora > Ursidae > Ailuropoda > Ailuropoda melanoleuca. The sequence goes on from NC_048219.1 coordinate 154,083,651, forward strand.
TCATTTTCTCTCACTTCTGACCCCACCTCAGTCATTTTTCATGTAAATGTTCACAGACATAATGGATTTTAGCAAACAATATACATTCCAGCAGCTAATACAAGCAGACGTAAATTAAGGACTTGAGTTAATTGTATGTGGTGCACCTCACTAATAACAACAAAACGAACACTGACCAACGCGCAAATTCAGAACGATGTTTGACATGTGAATCAGACAGACGACGTTGAATATGCGGCTCTGACGCCGTCAGACGCGCGGGTCTAACAGTCATAAGTGCGGGTTGGATCGATGACGTAAGACGCGCGGATCTAACAAACAATGTCGTAAGTGCAGGTCTGACCTACGACGTCAGAAGCGCNGAAAGAAGCGCGGGTCAAGAACACACAGCATTGTCGGTGTGGATGTGACTGACGGAAGAGGTGGGCTGCGCGCATCCCGGAGGTGACCTGCGGAAAGTCAGTCTGAGAGAAAACACATGGAGTGCAGAGCAAAGACCGCCCTGGCAGAGAACGCACTATGCGAAGAACGCCGTAACCTAAGGAGCTAACCTCATGGACCCCTGTCTGGAATAAGCTGAGGGTACTTGATGGGGTGCGGGAGCCACCGAAAGTTGTCTGAGTCACAGAGTGATAGAGAAGGGGGCTATGGAAGGAAACACGAAGAGTTCCCTTTTTGGCAACCAGGTGCCTGTGCATGTGTCTTAGAAGAGGGGCCTCTGGAAGCTACTAGCTATTTTTAGGTTTGAGGGCTGAAAAGGGTTGAAGTATGAGCGAGCCACACGGAGAGGGATGGATAAAGGGAGGGAAAAAGGAAGCGGGGATGGGAGGGTGGGTGCTGGAGCGAGGGAAGATAAGGGGTGGGAGGGAGAGAAGGAAGGAAGATCTATTGTAAACAAAAGGTGGATTAAGAGTACACAGCAAAATAATGTTGCCGTGGGTGAGAGGAAACTCATGCCGTTCAGTTGTCTATGGGCTTAACATACTGAATGATGCACAGCCTCTATGCACAATGATCTTATGGAAGAGACACAGGTTCAAGGGTGAAATAAGGAGACAATAAAAGATGAAAAATGAGTGGTGCTCAAGAAAGAGGAGGAAGAAAAACATTAAAACCGAAAAAGTGAGGTGAGGGGTGCCTTGGTGGCTCAGGTTGGTTAAGCATGTGACTCCATTTCAGCACAGGTCTTGATCTCAGGGTCGTGGGTTCCCTGCTGGGTGTGGAGCCTACTTTAAAAAAAAAGAAAAAAGAAAAAATGAGCTCATATTTACTACAGGAAGAGGGGGAAGGATATGTATGAAAACAAAGCAGCAACAGGGAGAATGTGTTTGAAAAGTTGATTTTCAACTTTATTTTAAGAAGAATAAAATAAAATAATTTTAAGAAGAATAAAATAAAATAAATTGATGTGGAAGCAAAAGGAGATACAAGATATTAACAGTTTGTGTCATTAAAGAAGAGGAAAAAAACATGAAGAAAATACCCCGAGAGATAACTTAAGAGAGCTTTCCTGAAATCAAGGAAGTGTGGATCCACATATTGAAAGGTTGTAGTATATTCCAGAGATAGTCAATATGGATTTAACAATCCCAAGAGCTATCCTAATTTTATGAGACTTTGAAGAAAAAGAAACAGTTCTCTAAATTTCAGGTAATAATAACAGCAAAAATAACAACAGCAAATATTAAGGGGAAAATTCAGATACCTTAAGACTTTGCCAAACAAAATGAAACGTTTGAAATGTAGCCATTGTGTCTGAATGGAAGTAAGTGCAGGAAAGAGAGGGTGATGTGGAGTGAATTCAGAGGCGAGCAGGATCCAGTTCATATTGAGATTTTAAGTTGTAATATGAGATTTAGATTTTAATTCTAAGTGCAGTGAGAAGGATTTGGGAGATCCTGGTGCAGTGGTCTAGGCAAGAGGTGGTAGTGATGGGAACTAGGGTGAAAGCAAGAGCTATGGGGAGAAATGGATGGATTCAGGACATGTTTTGAAAGTAGTGGCAACAGGACTTGGTTACTGTGTGTGTGGCAACATGGAGAGCAGGGTAAGAGGAAGCATGGGAGTGAGCAGGTTTTTGAATTGAGCAGCTAGGTTGTCATAATGCCATTTAATTGAGATGCAGAGTCTGGAGAAGGAACAGTGTTAAGGGTAAAGAGTTTGATTTGGACATGTTAAACTTGAGAAGTTAGGAGTTAGGATAATTAACAGCTGATATTCTCCTAGGAACCTGTTAATGAGAAGGGACATTTTCCTGAACAGAGCAGATATGATTTAGTATACATAACCAAGATGGAGTTTCCTACTAGAAATCATGGTTTTATATTAAGTAGACCCTATTTTATATGAGTGGGAAATTCAGGAAAGAGCCCAATCTGAAACAAAACAAATGTAGAATTGTTGGAAGGAAACCATTGCTTTGACAGAATGGTGGTCCCTGATGACTTTGACAAGGGTAGTTTCAGTAGTGAAGTGGGCATTTGGCTGAAGAAGGTAAAGGGGAGCACAGGAGATCAGGATGAAGAGGTAGTCATCATAGACAATTTGATCAACAGAGATAAGCAGGGTGGTAACCAGAGAGAGATGAGGGATCAAAGAGTTTTATCATTTTTTAAGATGGTGCATATTGAAGCATATTTATATACTAGTAGGACTGATCCAGTGTAGAAGGAGAAGCTGATAGTGTAATAGAGGAAAGAGTTACTAGAGAAGGTCTTTTGAATAAGCAGGAAGAGGTGAGATGCAGAGTACAAGTGAGGGGTTGGATTCTGATGGGGGAAGGGACACAACAAACATTGTACCAAGAGGCAAAGGACATGGGTGCACAGATGGTAGGTTGAAGATTTGGTGGTAAGAAGCTGAGGAAAATTGTATAATGCTTCCATTCTCCATAAAATATGAGTCCAGTTTGTGAGCTGAGAATGGAAGAAGGGAGGGGATGTGAGAAGCTTTAAGAGTGAAGCAAAAGTGTGAAATCTTTGTTTCTGAGAACAGAAATGAAGTTTACTTGGGAAGCTTAGGGGTACAACTTGAGATCTGAAGACTTGAATTTACACTGAGACCAGTCAGCACAATATGTGCTTTTCCTGTAGGTTCACACAGCTCTGGGGGCAGGTGCAGGTTAAATGGAGAGTTGGGTTTAAATTTAGTAGATTTTGCCTAGTGAATACAATGGAAAGGAAACAGGGGAGTTAATGATGGCTGAATAGCTTTGAATTTCAAGATGAGCCAGGAGGAGTGAGGACACAAGAGACATGATGGACACTGAGAATATGGTAGACCTGATGTTTTCACAGGGACAAGGTCAAAGAAATTTTGAACAAAGATTACTAAATCATATGTGGATGGTCAGAAAGTAGAATAATTGCAAACAAGATGTTGGAGGTGGAGTAGTTATTAAAGATGGCAAGATCTCAGGAGGTAGAGTGAGGGTAAATGTTACTGGAGAAGATGATGTCAAGGAATGAAAACCAAGGAATAGAAAGGACCATCCATGTTTCACTTGCAATATGTTCCCAAGCAGACAAAACTTAGGCGTGGTATTAGATGTCAAGATAGTGGTTATTTGGGAGAAGAAAGAAGGACAGTGACTGGGAGGGGCATATGGGGAGTTTTCTGGGAACAGGTGTTCTGTGTCTTGATCCAGGTCCTGGCTATGTTCACTTTGTGAAAATTCATTAAGCTGTTACTTTATGATTTATGTACTTTCTTCTATATTTATTATAATTCAGTACAGAATTGAAAATATAAACAACAAAAAAATGAACAAAGATTATAATAAATCAAGTTTCATTAAAGATGCAGAGTACCTTCAATAGAAACTGTTGTTTCCTTGCATTTTTGGATAAAGTGCTAATATAAACTAGAAGCACTTACTAAAAAATTAAGTTAGCTAAAAATGTTTAAGATGAATAAAATAAACAAAATATTAGAGAGGTACTTAAAAAAACTTCAAGGGAGAAGCTTTTATAAAAAGAAGATTAAACTATATATAATGTTGAGTCTTATTGGCTTTTCTGTAGACGGGTAGTATGTTTAAGCAGTAGACTAAAATTCTTAAGAAACATCTGAAGGAACTGAAAAGGATATGTGAAAACTCACAGAGAATTATCACATGCCTTGAAATAAGAACCTATGAGGAAAAATTACCTATTTTGATTATGCCAGATAGACTATTTGGGAGGTAAATTCTGAATACATTTACAATAAAAAGACATGATAGAAAGATACAACAGTAATGATGATTCTTCTGTTTTTCTGTTCGGAATTTAGTTCTGACGCAATAGGATTCTTATGAAAGATAATTTTGGCATCATATGTGTAAAGATATAAGAGGTACGATTTATATACTGAAAGAATCAACTAAGAAATGAATTCTCTGGCAGTTTAAGGGTGATTTCATATCACTGTAATCTTGGGATGCAAGCACATACCATCATCTGCAGTTGAAAATATTTTCTGTGGCCAATAATTCTTCTAGATCTTGACCCAGAGTCCACTTCTGAACAAGGCTGGAACAAATCTATATATTTCACCTTTCTTTCTTGCCAGCTCTGCAAGAGTTAGATATTGAAAACATATGTAACATTTCTGAGGTGTCACTCCAGGAATGTTCCTGGATACCTAATGAAATCATATTATGTGTGTGCATACACAAAAACTCACAGGCAATATTATTTGGAGATTGTCTTTAGTTAATAAATGAGCATATCACTATACTGAACCTGAATAAAATATCAGAGAAATAGACAGTATGCCTCTGTTGCAAAGACTATAGAGAGAACACACACACACACAAGGAAAAATAAAAAGCAAAAGATAATAATAGATATAAAATGTATAAACACTGAGGGGCGCCTGGGTGGCACATTCGTTAAGCGTCTGCCTTCGGCTCAGGGCGTGATCTTGGCATTATGGGATTGAGCCCCACATCAGGCTCCTCCGCTATGAGCCTGCTTCTTCCTCTCCCACTCCCCCTGCTTGTGTTCCCTCTCTCGCTGGCTGTCTCTATCTCTGTCAAATAAATAAATAAAATCTTATAAAAAAATGTACAAACACTGAGATTTTCAGAATAAGAAAGTCTGTGTACTATAAGAAAGAAGCATTATTGGAGCGTTGGCTTCTTGAAATATAAACAAAATTTGGAAGAGAGGAATTTTTAGAGAGAGGCCTGTATTCTATGTTCAGTGAGAAGGAATAATCAAGATTTCAATATTAGGTGATAAGGAAGTCGGTTGGCAGGGGGAGTTAAAATAAGATAAATAGTAGATGGAGATCTAGTTAAAAATATGTATTATATGCTATGACTAATGAAATATTCTTTTTTCTCCCCAATATCTTTTAAATAGCCACGTGTAGGTGATTTTGATGATGGTGGTGGTAACAGTGGAATGATGTATTAATGGAATTTGCAATTCAAGTTTGGGATTGAGAAGTGATACATATTGCTTGGAATCTAAAGTATTAATAGATTGATAAATTAGAAAAATTAAGAGAATAGTGCAGTGTTGCAAGAACTAGCATAATCTATTCCATATGATTCTCTCTTCACATTTAAAACTACTTTTTATTTGCAGCTTCCAATGTAAGTCTTAGTATTTCCAATACCATTTAAATTGCATTTTAATAATATATATTACATATCTTTATATTTGTAAATACTTATTAATTCTAGATAAAATTACCACCATATGACAAAATAAAATGTACAATTTCTCATGAGCCAGAAATTGGAAAAATTCCATATATGTAACTAAAAACAAGAAGCTATAATCTAAGAAGAACTTTTAAGCTAAATAAATTAATTGAATTATATTCAGTATATAGTGAGTTAATACAGTANAATATAGTGAATTATATTCAGTATATAGTGAGTTAATACAGTATTCTAGGTTCTTAAGTTCTGAAAGATTCAAAATCACAGCAAATATGGCTGAAATCACTTAATTTGTTATTTATTTTAAAACAAAAATATAGTTATATATTGTCAAGTCTTATTCTCTAATATTATTTCTTATATCTGTAGAACTCATTTCTGTATTGATTTTCAGCCAGGGTAATAGTACTTCTGATTTTTCTGCCACCAACCCGTAATGTGTGGTCACAGCCAGTAAGGTTTAGGCTGTGGCTACTTTACTGGCAGTGAAACTGTGATCGCCCTGCCTCAGTAAGTTACTTTTTCTGTGTTCCTTTTATTTTCGCTGAATACTTAAAGGTAGCAATTTGGCAGCAGACACTGTTCTAGGAACCAGGGCTGTGCACTCTATTGTGCTGTGCACTTCTACACTTACATTTCAAAAATTAAGTAGTAAATATTGAATATTGATTAAAATGATATACAAAATGGGTTTGTATTTGGAATGATCACTAATGTTTAGTTTATTAAAATATGTTATATAATCCTAACTCTGTTTTTGGCCTAGTTACTTTCTATTGAACTAATAATTGGAAAATACTTTCAATAATTTTTGACAAAGCAATATTTTTTCATTAATGCTGAGAAAAATATTAACTTATTTTATAGTTTAAAGTAAATGTGTTTCTTTAAAAAGGCGGGGGGGCACCTGGATGGCTCAGTCCTTAAGCATCTGCCTTCGGCTCAGGGCCTGATCCTGGGATCAAGCCCTGCATTGGGCTCCCTGCTTCCCTGGGAAGCCGACTTCTTCCTCTCCCACTCCCCCCTGCTTGTGTTCCCTTTCTTGCTGGCTGTCCCTCTCTCTCTGTCAAATAAATAAATAAAATCTTTAAAAAAAAAAAAAAAGTAAATGTGTTTATTGAAGTTGTAGGGAAATGTTAGAGACATGTCCAATTTGCATTAAAGCTACAGTATTCAAATCATCTACACAATGCCCAACAGACATCCAGATATGTGCAAGGTCTTCCTGCAGTATGAACGCTCACATTTTTATTATGTCTCCTATTACCCATGGGTTTTAAGGCTATTTGAATAATGTCATCTAATCTTAGCTACTTCAACCGAGTAAATGAAATGTCTGATTTCAATTTAAATTGAGATCCATCTTCCATGAGAAAAAAGACTATTATAAATAATTCTAGGATTAAATTCCAGGAGTAAAATTATCAAAATATCTATCATACAGGATCATTGTAGATGTAGTTTAAAAAAATGCTAATGAAGGATAGCTTCCTTTTTCTACCATCATCTGGGAATGAAAATTGAAAGCTAACTATTTTTTTAAATTAAAATTTATAGCAATTTCTTTATTGTAACTCACTAGGGAGCAAGTTAAAATCTTGAGATAAATATCAAAATGTAATCAATTTCTTGGCTTTATACCTACTAAATATGTCATATTTGCATTGTTCTCTTCAGTCCAAAGTCATTACTAAATTTTTAGACTAGTCTTATTAATAAAAAGTAAATATACTATTATGAACAATAATATTCAAAATCACAAGAAACATAAATATGACTGGAATTACTTAAATTTTCCTATTTACTTTAAAACTAATAGTTATATACTGTCAAGTCTGATTCTCTGACATGATCTCTTACATCTGTAGAGCTCAACATCTTATTGAGTTTCACCCGGTGGGTCATGGTACTTCTGATTTTTCTGCCACCAACCCAGTGTGTGGTCACAGCCAATAAGGTTTAAGCCTGTTAGTGAACAAGGTGATCCCTCTACTTCAGCAAGTCACCTTTTTCATGTTCTTTTTATTTATTCAGTGTACATTTAATGGCATCATCTCGATGCCATACACAGTGGAAATACATTATATATAGGAATACAGATAGAAAATGAACGAGTGAACAACTGCATGAGATAATTTCACATTGTGATGACGCTGTTAGGATAATTACCTCTCTTTGATAAGACTATGGGGTATTGTGCTACAGATTGAATGATCTATTGAACTATATCAGATGAGATGGAGGTAAATATATGGTTTAAAACCTGAATATTGGAAAGAGAATGAGTAAGTGAAGAACAAGAGAGTAGGAGCTTTTCAGGAGAGACAACAGATAAGAAGACTCCAAAGCAGGAAAGAACTTTGGGGATATAATATTCAAATGGCTTTGAGACTGGTCCTTAGGATAACCTTTAGAGCTGTATAAATCTTGTACTGTAGGGAGAGCGATCACCTGCTTGAGCATACCATTCCCTGAAATACGGTGAACTTGCTGGGCCAGTGATGGACAAGCAATCGTTAAACCGATTACCTATTGGTATCTTTCTGCTCTTCAGTATTTCACTCCCATGTGTGCCTGTTCTCTTTACTTCTATTTCCCTTAATTACTATCTTCTCCCTCTTCCAGATGGAACACTTGAAATGTGCAGCAGAACATCGAAGAGCCTTGTTGGTCAGCCTGCCTGTCATATAGCGTATTCTGTGAGAACAGTGAGATACTGAATGGAACAAGTGAGTCAAATTATGTCTGTTACAAAATTTGCCTGAGAGGTGTGCCACTTATTTATATTTTTATTCGTCCCATGAGGTATTAGAGGAAATACAAAGGTCATTTTCCTGATCATCTGATTGCCCAGGGTCATATAGCTGATTTTAGGCCTCCACTAAAGGATTGATAGAGGCAGAAAGATGATGGGCATTTCAAATTTTTACACAAACTTGTTAGAGTCTCTATTAAAAGGTTAGATTGGGAAGGAGAGTTGAGTTATTTGCATAATGAAACATTAAGAATTTATTTTTAGATTCAAACAGATTATGCTATTTTTGACCCCAATTAACATGACTAATCAAGAGTGGACTGCATTTCTTGTACACGTTGCATTTTACTGATAGTGCTTGTAAGTGGTTGGTGGACATTAGTTACTGGCAGTAATACTGCTTTTAACAGATCTATGACTATTTTTTTTACTGTGTGGTGAGTCCCATGAATTAGAATTGTGCTATTAAACATGGATAAATCTACTGTTGCAATGGTATGGGTGAGGGAGGCCAAGAGTGATCAGGTTATTGGCATCTTTGTGAAATCTGTTTCTTAAATTTCTTAAAGAGATGATTAAAGGCTTCACATAAGCTACATATTAAAGAGATTGGACTTATTAGCTAAAATCCAGTGCAATCAATCATGATGAGGAAAATACAATTTGAGGTATGAAAGTATTTTTCTCCTCTATTTAGGACTTTTTATGGTGTCAGGTCCCATGTTTGACTGAGGAACAAAGACTCGGAAAGAAGCAAAGAGTTTTGAAATTGTTTAATTATTTCATCTGAATGTGACATCACTCAGAGAAATATTCATTTTCTTTTATCATGTCTATCTGTGTAGTAACAGGACATGTGTATTAATCAGTGCCCATCATACTTAGGCTATCCTGGACTAAACCTGAAAAAAACATATAAACAGAGGTGCAAAAGAGTCAGATTACATCTTCCATCATCTATAATCCTTTTCCTTAATACAATTAAATTGTATATTTAATGTATAGAAAGTCACTGTGTAATTTTATTTTCACTCATTACTACATAGTAAAAATATTAAGTATTTATCAAGGATTAAAGTACATAAACTACTTAAATTCTTTATAATTATATTTTATCATGTATTTAAACATATACATATATTACCAGTAATAAGTCTTACATATTGAAAATGTAAATATATTTATAATATTAACCCCTGCATCTAATTCTAATGATAGAAAAATTAATGGAGAAATATCAGAGAATATCAATGTCATAATTTAGAAGCTTCTGTAGTGTATTTATGATGGTGTATATATACACAAATGCATGTGTAACATATGGAATTATGAATCCAGGAAACAGAATATATAATGTACAGATTATTTTCAAATATATTTGAAATATTTTAATATTTAACATATAGGAGTCAGCAAAAATGAATCTTAATACATTAAAAATATGTTATTTTTCTGGAAAAAGGCAATAAAAAGAGATGAACTAGATACAGTTTATTTTCTACTGCAAGTGAAAAAATACATTTCTACATATATCTTCCATTAAAGAAGAAATAAGAGAAATAATAAGCTGTTTAAATTGAATCGTAATATAGTAGATAACAAAATGTATATAATGGGCCAATACAGTGCTCAGAGAATAATATATATTCTTAAATTTAAGAAGCTTAAAAACAATAACCAAAGGGGCGCCTAGGTGGCACGGCGGTTAAGCGTCTGCCTTCGGCTCAGGGCGTGATCCCGGCGTTATGGGATCGAGCCCCACGTCAGGCTCCTCTGCTATGAGCCTGCTTCTTCCTCTCCCTCTCCCCCTGCTTGTGTTCCCTCTCTCGCTGGCTGTCTCTCTCTCTGTCAAATAAATAAATAAAAAATCTTTAAAAAAACAAAAAAACAAAAAAAACAATAACCAGAGTTAAAAAACAAACTCAAAAGACTAGAAGGAAGATAATAAAAAAGATAAAGGTNCAAAAAACAAAAAAAAACAATAACCAGAGTTAAAAAACAAACTCAAAAGACTAGAAGGAAGATAATAAAAAAGATAAAGGTAACTGATAAAAATTAGGAAGCTTTGGTTGGTTCATAAAACCAAATGATTGGCAACATTGTATAAACTGTCATAGACCATACAAAATTTTGTATAATACATTACCTTTTAGAAGGTTAGTATTCCCTGATATCAAAAACAGACAAGCACACAGGAGAAATGTAGACTGTTTTATTTTTGAAAATAGAGACAAAAATCATACGTGATTTAATAACTCTTCCTGTATTTCTCATCCTCATTCTCCTTGGGCTATCAGTTTAGGGAGGGCATGTTCCTCTCACAGCAGAAGCAGAGCACAAGAGGGCAAATGAAAACAATAAGTCTTATGGTTTAGGGTCCAAAAGGGTACAGACTAATTTCCACCTACTGGCTATTGGTAAAAACTGTCAAAACAAAAACAGATATAAGCAAACAAACAAAAACAAACAAAAAAACCCAAGTGGCATGCCTAGCCCAAAGTCAGAAGGTAGGGAAATAAATTTCTCTATAGTGAGGCCATGGAAAGAGTGTGGATGTATGGCGAATTGAAAGATCATGGCAATTAATTCCTTTAGCTACAGAGCCTCATCATTAGAGAATAACCTCCATTAATAGATGAGAATAGAAAAGCATATAACCAACTAAATGTTCAAAAAGCATTTGCTAACATTTAACATACATTTATAACAAATTACTAACATATTAGGAGTGTCTTAATTTCAAAATAGTGCCTACCAGAAATCTGTCATGGATAGCCAACTTAATGTTGACACATTAGAAACATTCCTATTAAAATAAGAGAAAAGGCAAGGATATTGGCTATCACAGCTTTAACATTTTACCAGAAAAAAAAAAAGAGTTTGAGGACAATATAATAATGGTGTAGAGCAATGCCTTATCCTAGGTCAGTTCCTTCCTGGGGTGGCAGAGATCCAGTGGTTGATGCTGACACCAAACAACTTTGACAGGTCATTTTAGCATCAGATCTCCCCCGTGGGGTTGGAGGAGACTTTTGGACCTACATTGCAACTTTGCTTCTTTCTCTGGCCAATTCTGCTTCCTTCCTTTTAAACTTTACATGTGTTAGTTCCTGATAAACATTCTGTACACAAACCTTTGCCTCAGAGTATGTTTTCTAGAAAATAAAACCTGCCGCATACCATAGACCAAATTTATGCCATATCAGGGATATTTTCTTACCTTGACGACAAGAGAAATAGGGTACAAAAGGCTTGGGAAATGGCTTGGCCGTTTAACCCCATCTTTCATAAGATAAATAAGATGACTGTGAAACCTGATTGAAAAGTCCTGGTGGTCAATTCTTTGTTCTCCTAAAAGTCTACCCCATTCTTAACTGTTTCATAAAAATGTCCTTGATGGACAGAATAGAAAACTATATTTGGTTGTATGTATTTTACTTATATCAAAAGTTTTAGTTAGAATAATTTACATTAAATAATAATCTGAATACTTTTTTGGCAAAGTCAACTTAGAAAATGGAGAACTAATTAAAACTTTAAGTATGGAATAGCTATACTTGAGATATTATTTTTGTTTCCTTTTTAGGGAGAAAGGGCTTCAACTTTTTGGTCTGGTTTACAATTAAAATATGCTTCCAATGATCTGATTTATAATTTTCTTCTATACATTCCTCCTCCATTTTAATAATAAGGAATAAAAATAAAAAAATCATTCAATAGAGTGCTTTCTCATTAGGCTGAAGAATGTGTGACTGGGTGTACTGATTACTCTAGGTTTAGAGCTTTTAACAGGCTTCTTCTAAGTCTCATTAATCTGAGAAGTGGAACATCAGAATAACCTACTAACTCCTCGAGTAGTTTTCCCCAGTCACTAAACTATCTAATAATCTGGTATGCATTCCTTTTATCAGTAATATGTCCAGAATAACAGCCCAGCACTAAGCTAATTCAATCTTGAAGAATTTATTACTGTTAATTTCAAGACACTACTGCTTTATATCAAGCTTCTCTATGAAATAGCTCTGGATTTGGAATTAGGCCACCTGAGTCTATGTCCTTGTTCTTTCCTTTACTAGACAATGTGATCTTTGATAACTCATGGAATCTATGCTTTACTTACTTAAATCTGCCTGGTTATAAAGAGTATTTTCAGTGGGCTTACAAAAATAATATAGAGTATATAAATATAGTTTTTTTTTAAGATTTTATTTATTTATTGGACAGAGAGAGACACAGCGAGAGAGGGAACACCAGCAGGGGGAGTGGGAGAGGGAGAAGTAGGCTTCCTGCTGAGCAGGGAGCCCGATGTGGGGCTCAATCCAAGGACCCTGAGATCATAACCTGAGCTGAAGGCAGATGCTTAACGACTGAGCCACCCAGGTGCCCCTAAATATAGTTATTATATATAAACATATAAAATAACAAGGTAAACAAACTTTTTAATCGTTTTGATAATTATGTGAATTACCTTGGAAAAATTACCAAATGTATAAAATGTTAATTATATCAGTACCCATATCATTGAACTGTGGCAGGGATTAAATGGAAAACACAAATAACGTTACATTACATCAGTGCTCAGTAAGAGTTACCTATCATTAGTATAAAGTTGTAAGGAGTAGGGGAAAGTCTATCTTAAAGAATGAGTAAGTGACTCCATTTCAGTTGTCCATAACCATCAGCTCCCCTCCTGCCCCAGAATAAGGGTTAAGACAAAATAAATATAGAAGAGTAAATGCGATGCAAGGAAATTTAATACATAAGAAATAATTTTATTCAATACTATTTTGTAAATGAATATGTACAGTCTTGTCATTGAATCTTTCTGTGACTTTGTTTTAGTTCATTCAGACAACTATAATAAAATAGTACAGACTGGGTGGCTTATAAGTAGAAATTCATTGCTCACAGTTCTGTAGGCTGATAGTCCAAAATCAGAGTGCCAGCATGGTTGGGTGAGGGCCAACTTCCAGGTCACAGACTTACTGTTGTGTCCTCATGTGGTGGAATGGATCAGGGAGCTCTGTGAGATCTTTTTTTAAGAGTACTCGGGGCGCCTGGGTGGCACAGCGGTTAAGCGTCTGCCTTCGGCTCAGGGCGTGATCCCGGCGTTACGGGATCGAGCCCCACATCAGGCTCCTCTGCTATGAGCCTGCTTCTTCCTCTCCCACTCCCCCTGCTTGTGNAAGTCCAAAATCAGAGTGCCAGCATGGTTGGGTGAGGGCCAACTTCCAGGTCACAGACTTACTGGTGTGTCCTCATGTGGTGGAATGGATCAGGGAGCTCTGTGAGATCTTTTTTAAGAGTACTAATCATATTCATGAGAGTTCTACTCTTAAGAACCAATCACCTCCCAAAGGCCCCGCCTACTAATACCATTACCTTTGAGAGTTAGGATTTCAACGTATGAATTTGGGGGGGGCACAAAAATTCAGGCCATGGCAGACTACTTCTGTAAATTTAAAAAACTGGAAAGGGTGATTTCTTCTAAAATTCCTTGATTTGTACAAACACACGCTATTCCGTTTTCTCTAGGAGGATATGAAAGAAAGTGTTAGATAAAGAAGCAGATGCATGATTCTTAAGATTAAATATAAAGAGCCAGAACAGGAAAGTTACTGATTTATTTCACAAAAATAGATGTAATTTTTACTTGTATTATATTTGTATATTTTCTTTTTTAGAGATTTATTTATTTTAGAAAGAGAGAGAGAGCGAGAGCACACATGTGTGCACATGCCGGTGGAGGGGCAGAGGGAGAGAGAGGGAGGATCTCCAACAGACTCTGTGCTGAGTGCGGAGTCTGACACAGAGACTTGATACCACAACCCTGAGATCATGACCAGAGGAGAAATCAAGAGTCGGACGCCTAACTGACTGAGCCACATAGGTGCCCCTATTTATATATTTTCAGTAACAATAAATAAGCTATTGGAATAAAAGTGTAAATGATGCTTTTTGTTTGCATCATAGCAGAAACTGAGCTCTATTTAGCTTAATAAAAATGAACTGTATTACCCTTTTAACTAAGAAAGTCATAGATGGCAATAGCAATTGAAATAAGCTTTTATTCACTATTAAGACTTACCTGGTCTCTCATCTTTGCTCTCGTCTACCTGTTGGCTTCTTCGTTGGAGATGTGGCCACAGACAACTTTAAATTGACCTCCTGAATCCCTTGTCAGAGAAGAAAGGTACTTTTATTACCAGCTCTATATGAAAAAAATTGTGAGTTGGATTCTAATGTTTCAGCAAGGGTCTTTGTGACCAAGGATCTTTTACCACAGAATGGAAGTAATGGCAGTAATGGCTATTTAGAGAGCTATTGAACATCTCTTCTATATTTGTGGTAGCTGAATAGAATATTTTTAGGTACCAGGAAGTGAATGGGTAGCATGTCCATGTACATTTTGTTAAACTGGGACACTACTAAAAATGAAAATATTGATACTGAGAATGAAATGTGACAAGTTTAAAACAGGACTATACTAGGCCCATAGGGAATACAGTCATCTTTTGTGTGACTAAAAGAGGCTGATAATTGTGGAGAACTCAAAAAACCATTTTCCGTTCACTCCAAAGCAGCAATGTTGGTTCCTATTGTTAGATCTAATTTATTAAGAAAAGCTGGAAATGTACATTTTATGTGAATTCCAGACTTTTCTATCATTCTCAGTTGATTCTTTTTTTTTTCCATTAACACTGCTGTGTTGACAAATCTGCATTCAGTTTGTGAGAAAGAAGTTTGCTGCTCTTGGTCTAATAAAGCAGACAAAATTATTTTCACTCTTTTACTGCCTTACCTGAAAAAATATTTAATACTTCAAGTATTCTTGTACATCTCTATCCTACATACATTTTAACCCGAATAATAATGTGCACATAAACTTAATTCATAAAGATTTATCTTGTTGTACTGTATTATGGTCTAAAATGTAGGTTGCTCACATGTCTTTCATGAAGCAAATCATCCCCTCAGGCAAGCAGAGCTAGATACATATTTTCAAATATATGGAGCTAAGTAAATGTGTACATGGTGTGGGATGAAAAATGGGTGAGGTCCAAAGGGAAATGAGGTGGCCTTTGATAACAGAGTGAGTCCAAGGTTTCTGATCTTGTGCTCTGATCTCATCCAGCTCTGCTGATATCATAACTGGAAAAGTGTGAGTGGACTATTCAATAAAACAGAAGGGACCTCAAAATATTTACAGCCTTCTAAAAATTATTTGACTTTGGCACCTTTTAAATAGCAAAGCCTTGGGACAGAGCTCTTTTTGTTCTATCCACCATGACTCCTAGAGTAGAGCATTTTACACTTCAGTTAACTCTCACAATTTATTATTCCCAAGTAATATGTCTAACTGACATATCATCAAATACTTTTGAAGGGGAAAGCTAAAGGTCTATGGATGGATGATGGAGGGAATTGGAAGCCAGGTAAACCACATACATGGATCATTTCATGAATGTTAGAGATAATAGCCAGGACTCTGAGGCCAGGGACCCGTAATAGAAGGATGAGAGTGGGAGTGAAGTGCTAAGGCTGAAAATGTGACTGTTGAAGGACAAGTTGTTCAGCATATGGGGGGAAATATCACCCATGTATTAGATTTTAAATTGCATCCTTCCTATATTTTTTGATGTCCTCTATATATTTATCAGGGGAATAATTGTTGTCAGTTACAAAGGCTGTTGGTAGTCATTTGTTGTTGTTTTTTTTTTTTGAGAGAGAGAGAGAGAAGATGTGCACATGCACGAGCAGGGGGTAGGGGCAAAGGGAGAGTGAGACTTAAGCAGGTTCCATGCTGGGCAGGGCTGGATCTCATGACCCTGAGATCATGACCTGAGCCAAAACCAAGAGTTGGATATTTAATGGACTGAGCCACCCAGGCACCCAGTGTTTTTGTATTTTTTGGGTAGTACCCAGTAGTACAATTACTGGATAACAACACCACAATAAAAGAGAACTATAGGTCAGTATCTCTCATGAATATATATGTAAAAATCCTCAACAAAATATTAACAACCTGAATCCACCAATACATTTAAAAAGTCATAAACCACAGTCAAGTGGGATTTATTCTTGAGTTTCAAGGGTGGTTCAATATTTGGAAAACAGTCAACATGATACTTCACATCAATAAAAGAAAGGATAAAAACCATATGGTCATTTCAGTAGAGGCAGAAAAAGCGTTTGACAAACTACAACATCCATTCATTATAAAAAAACCCTCTACAAAATAGGTCTAGAGGGAACATACCTCAAATAAAGGCCTTATATGAGATACCCATAGCCAACATCATATTCAATGGCGAAAAACTAAGTTTTTTCCCTAAGGTCAGGAACATGACAAGGATGTCCATTCTCACCACTTTTATTCAACATAGTACTGGAAGTACTAACCACAGCAGTTGAACAACATTAAGAAATAAAAGGCATCCAGATTGGAAAGGAAGAAGTTAAACCCTATTCACAATTGACATGATACTATATAGAGAAAACCGTAAAGACTCCACCAAAAAGCTACTAGAAATAACAAATGAACTCAGTAAATTCACAGGATATAAAATCATATAGAAATCTGTAGCATTTCTATACACTAATAATGAAGCAGCAGACAGTGAAATTAAGAAATCCCATTTACAGTTGCACCAAAAACAATAAAATATCTAGGAATAAACTTAACCAAAGAGGTGAAAGACTCACAATCTGAAAACAATAAAACACTGATGAAACAAATTCAAGACTATACAAAGAAATGGCAAGACATTCCATGTGCATGCTTTGGAAGAACAAATATTATTAAAATGTCTATGCTACCCAAAGCAATCTACACATTTAATGCAATCCCTATCAAAATACCAACAACATTTTTCACAGAACTGGAACAAACAATCCTAAAATTTGTGTGGAACCACAAAAGACCTTGAATAGCCAAAGCAGTCTTGCAAAAGCAAAATAAAAGTGGAGATAACCACAATTCCAGCTTTCAAGTTATATACAGAGCAGTCGTAATTAAAACAGTATAGTACTGGCATAAAAATAGACACAGAGATCAATGGAATAGAATAAAAAACCCAGAAATAAATGCACAATTATATGGTCAATTAATCTTCAACAAAGGAAGAGTAAATATATAATAGAAATAAGATAATCTCTTAACAGATGGTGCTGGGAAAACTGGACAGGCACGTGCAAAAGAATAAAACTAGACTGCTTTCTTTCACTATACACAAAAATAAACTCAGATTGGATTAAAGACCTACAATGTGAGACCTAAAACCATAAAAATCCTCAATGAGCGCATAGGCAGCAATTTCTCTGACATCTGACATTTGTCTTCTGAGGCAAAGGAATCAGAAGCAAAACTAAACTGTTGGGACTACTTCAAAATAAAAAACTTCTGTACAGTGAAGGAAACAATCAACAAAACTAAAAGGTAATCTATTGAATGGGAGAAGATATTTGCTAATGATATATCTGGTAAAGGGTTAATCTCCAAAATATATAAAGAACTGATACAACTCAACACCCAAGAGACAAACAATTCAGTTAAAACATGGGCTGAAGACGTGAACAGACATTTTTCCAAAAAATACATACAGATGGCCAACAGACACATGAAAAACTGCTCAACATCACTCATCATCAGGGAAATGCAAATCAAAACTACAATGAGATATCACCTCACACCTTTCAGAATGGCTAAAATCAAAAACACAAGAAACAATTGTTGACAAGCATGAAAACTAAAATGAAACCCTCATGCACTCTTGGTGGGAATGCAAGTGGGTGCAGCCACTCTGGATAACAGTGTGGAGGTTCCTCACACTGTTTTAAAATAAAAAAAAAAATTAAAAATATTATTCATTTTTATGGGTGTATATTTTTAGTAACAAGTAGTTTTTATAATTTATTACATTTTATCTTTATATTTTTTCATTTTGTTCTATATTCACATTAAATATAAGTATTTACAACTTAGTTTCTATTAATTTTTCCAAGATATATGCTCTTTCTTGTCAGCTTCTTTAATTTAATATTTAAATATATAATTTTGTTTCCATTGAAAAAGTATTCAGTTACACGTAGGGTTTTATAAATTGCATCTTATTCATGAAAGAATTTGGATAAAAGTAAATCGTGTACATAATGGAGACTTGGTAAGCATCACACAGTTTTGCTCTAATATTAATTAGAAAAAGGAAGATAATGACTGATATACTTAGAGATGCTCAGCAACTGTCCCCAGAGTTCTCAGCTTCAGCAAAAATCTCTGTGCCCAGATTGGATATAGAAACAACTGGACAGCTGGGCCTCAGAGATGAATTGATGAAGGCTGGACCAATGGGCATTTCAGAGGCAAGAGGTAAATGAAGGGATGAACTGGATGGATGTGCCTAGCTTTTGATGTGATGCAAACTCCAAGAACTTCTTCATAGTCATGGCCATAAGTGTTATAGGAACCCTCATAGTGACAGAGGTGGAATGGAATTTTAGGGTTAGAATTAATTTGCTTAAAGGATGTAAAGTAATGTGACATTTTTGCCTAAGTTAAGGGCTTAAACATAATGTCTATTAGAATTTCAGGTACATCTTTCCCTTAAAGTATCTAACTTTTTTTATTCATTGTTTCTTACTTGACTTACAAAAAGTATAGGGAATTTTTCTTTCATATTCCCAAGCAGTAACCCAGGTCTTGGAAATGCTCTGAGTTAAAAAAATATATATACGACAGAATTCATGGATCAAGGAAGGTGCTCAAAAGAAGATTTTTTTCCACAATCTTTTTCATGGATATGTCATAATTTTACTTATTGTGTGTGGGGTTTTTTTTGTTTTGTTTTGTTTTGTTTTAGCCAAAATCATCTCTGCAAAGTCTCTTCAAAGAATTACTAGAACAGGTCTCTGAAGCAGGTCTCTGCAAAGAATTAACTAGAACAGGGATGATAACCTTGGAGTCATCATTAGCATTCTCAAGTTTTATTACTAACCATCCGGTGTATTGTGTGTTCCTTACTCAAGGTCAATTGTATGCATCATTGTAGTACCATCCGTTACACAATTTTTGAATTGCATTAAAAAATGTCAATAAGCTGAAGTAAGCTTTGTTTCTAGATAGATGGATAAATAGATGAATTCATTACCATTAATTTGAAGAGTCAGCTTGGTTATGCATGGGATAATGAGATGCACTGTAGTTTTAAACAATTTAAAAAAAATTAGAGAAAGCCTGACTGTGGACCTTAGGAGCTAGCTGGGAGGGAAAAACCAGAAAACAAGGAATAAGCAATATGCAAAGGAAGAAAGGCTATTGCAAATACTTATTCCCTTTTTAGGATCATTATCTGAAGCAGTTAAAGGATGCACACTTCTACAACATCCATTTACACTTTACAGATGTTTTAGTACATTAAGCAAGAAAAATAAATAAAAGTCATATAAAAGGAAGAAAGTAGATAGTTTTATTATTCCTCTTTTCAGATAACATGATTATTGAAAAACTGTAGAATCTATAAATACAAAACAAGTAAAAGTAGTAACTGAAGTAATCAAAAGGAAGTTATTACCTAAAATTATCAAAAAATAATCAAAAGTAAATTATTATTAAAATTTCTCAAAAATATTATTAAAAATTATCAAAAAATAAGAAGTCCTGGGTGCCTGGGTGGCTCAGTCGGTTAAGCATCTGCCTTCAACTCAGGTCATGATTCCAGGGTCCTGGGATCGAGCCGTGCGTTTGTGTTCTTGCTCAGCAGGGAGCCTGCTTCTCCCTCTCCCTCTGCCTACTGCTCCCCCTGCTTGTGCTCTCTCTCTCTCTCTCTGTCAAATAAATAAAATCTTTAAAAAAATAAATAACTAAAAATTAAAACAATAAAAGTCTCAGTATATAAAGTCAATGATATCAATTGTATTTCCATATTAAACAATAAGTAATTGAAAATTTAAAATAATATTTCTAATAGAAGTGCAAATGTAACATATGATATGTAAAATTTACACTCTGAAAGCAGAAAACAATGCTGAAATTGTAAAAGACCTAAATAAATAGAGAGATATATTATGTTCCTTAAGTGTAATACTCAATATTGTTAACTTGTCCATTCTCCATAAGTTCATCAATAGATTCAATACAACCTCGATCAAAAGTACAAGATCTACTTTAGAGATGGACAGGGTGATTCCAAATTTATGTGAAAATGCAAAGGTCCTAAAAAAGCTAAAGCCATCTTGAAAAAGAACAAAGCTAGAGAACTGATGCCATTTGATTTTAAGATTTACTATAAAGGTACAGTAATTAAAAGTACATAATTCAAGCAGTGTATTATAGATATGAAGATAGACACATAATGATGGAGCAAAATGCAGAGTCCAGAAATAGAATGATCCATGTATGGCCAACTCATATGTAACAAAGGCACCAAAAAATTTTGGTGGGAAAAATTCAAAGAGAAATAGTGAATAAGAAAATATCATATGAGGAAAAAAATAAACCTCCAAAGCTACTTCGCATGATACACAAAAAACTATTTTGAGATACATCATAGACCTAAATGTTAAATCTGAACCTATAAAAAATTTGGAAAAAAATATAGGAGACTATTTTCGTAGCCTGGAGTAGGCAAAATTCTTTTAGAAAGGAAAGGAAAATCTCTAAGCATATTAAAAATTGATAAGTTGAACTTCATCAAATTAAACTACTCTTCAGAAGACAACCTTGAGAAAATGAAGACATTGGAATAAATATATATACCAAACAATGTATCTAAAATATATAATGAATTGTTACAACTCAAAAAAATAACACCCAATAAGAATATACAAAAAATTGAACACACATGTCACAAAGATATACAAATATCCAATAAGTACATGCAATAATGCTCAATATTATTAGTCATCATTGAAATGAAAATATAAACCACTTTGACCTAAACCCTAAATGTCTACCAGAATGACTACATTTAAAAGGCACTCATTTAAAAATGTTATCAAAAATATGGAGCAAGGGGAAGTCTCAAACGTTGCTGGTGGGAGTGTAAATGTTACAACCATTTTTTTAGAAGTTTGTCAGTTTCTTGTGAAATTTGACATATATTTACCCTGTGACCCAGAAAGTCCCCTCCTAACCAAGAAAAATGAAAATATACATATATACAAAAGGACTTATGAATAATTTTCATAGTAGTTTAAATTATAATAAGCAAAAATTGGAAACATCCCAAATGGCAATCAAGAGTAGACTAGATAAACAAATTGTGGTATATTCATACAATTGAATGTGACTCAGCAATAAAAATTTTAAATAT
This sequence comes from Ailuropoda melanoleuca, assembly GCF_002007445.2. NCBI lineage: Eukaryota > Metazoa > Chordata > Mammalia > Carnivora > Ursidae > Ailuropoda > Ailuropoda melanoleuca. Next base: position 154,105,372 of record NC_048219.1, read on the forward strand.
TCTGATATACATAACAACATGGATGATTGGCTGAAACATTATTTTGAGTGAAATAAAAAACAGACGTAAAAGAATACATACTGTGTGATTGTACTTATAAAAATTTCTAGAAGAGGTCAAGTTGTTAATGGTGATTTTAATTATACCAGTGTTTGCCTCTGGAGAGGGATGGCGTGGGGTCAGAGATTAGAAAGCGGCATGTGGAAAGTTTCTGCAGATGGGAAATAGCCAGTTTTGAAAGAGGTGTGGGTTAGAGGACTGTATGCATTTTCCCGAAATCATCATACTGATCACAAAAGATATGTATATTTTATTATCCATGCACTGTAATTCAATAAAAATATTAAATAATATAGTGAAAGCAAGATTCAGTATTTAGAGGTAATAGCCAATCAGAAGTGCATGTCACTAACCAAAAAAACCCAAAACAAACCACACACAATTTTGTTAGAGTTTCCCATCATATATCAAAATAATTTCTATATAAATAAAATTTATATTTTATCTCATTAAAATTAAAGGCAACATATATGAGAAATCTCTGTATACAATATATCTTCACTGTAATTCCTATCTACTACAACATCTGCTCACTTTGATAATGTGTTCTTAGTTTTTAAAGATTTTATTTTTTTGAGAGCCTTCTAAAAAATATACTGCTAAATTGTATTTAATCTTTGTTGCCTTGATCCTTTTGCATAATGTATTTAGTATCCTTACCCCAATTATAGTATTGTTTTAATTGGAAAAACTATATTAAAATCATATATGTGATTATAATAGCTTTGAAAGTAGAGAAAATTAAGAAAATATTCAATCATGAGTGATTTTTTTTATGAATTAGCTATGTAGTTGGCTTGTATTTATGTCTAAGAATATGTATATTAAAGTTAATAATTATATATTAATTAAAATTAAGTATAGTGATTGTACCAGAATATTACATTAATTTTGAAGCAATAACTGTCTTGGATAAATGGATTTTTTGAGACAGTCAAGTGAGCCAATATATTTCTTTTTTATCAATAATTAAGAAATTTTCATTTTTTCAGATGTCATAGTGATAATTAGTAAGCATGAATTAATATAAATTTATTATATACTCTTCCTTTTTTAAAAAAAAAGATTTTATTTATTTATTTGTCAGAGAGAGAGAGAGCACAAGCAGGGGGAGCAGGAGGCAGAGGGAGAAGCAGACTCCCTGCTGAGCAAGAAGCCCAGTGCGGGGACTTGATCCCAGGACCCTGGGATCATGACCTGAGCTGAAGGCAGATGCTTAACCGTCTGAGCCACCCAGGCACTCCTTATATACTCTTCCTATAGAACTTACATCTTTTTATTCTACTGGGTGTTAGTATATATATTCACAGCAAAGGAATAATCATTTTTAAAAATACATTTTTCTGTTTTTAACTATAAGCTCATAATAGCAGTAATATTACAAGATGATATTCTTTTATTGTAGTGATAAATGTATATATTCATATATGTGTATATATATCTTAAAAATCATATATCTCACATATAAAATCTTATAAAAATACTGCTTTTTAAAAAAATGCAAGGTATGACATCAAGTGAACTATATTACAAAGGAAAGAAGTTATAATATTGGAATATGCTGATTCTAGTTCATGCTCTGTCTCATGTATATCTAAATCTATCATAAACTTTCTGAGCCCTGATAATTTGATGTTAATAATATCTATCTCACATGGATGTTGAATGATTGCATATTTTGCATATTTTGGTGATCATATGTTAGAAAGATTACATTGGAAAGACCCTTGTAAACTTTAGAATTCTGTGAAGATATTGGGAATTGTTACGTTTTATTATATTATACTATATTATATTAATATATATATTATATATAATGTTTGTATGTGGTCATGGAGAAAGGCATGCTGTTTTATCATTATACTTTTTACTAGAATGAAGAAATTACAAATATAAATTATTGACTATAAATTAAAAAATAAGTATTATCAAATACATGTTATTTTCCAGGCTCTACTCTAAATAGCTATTTTTATTAAGTAATTCTGATTTAAGAGAGGATACTTATTTTATCCAGTTACACATCTGTAACTGTGTTCTAACCACAACAGTATGCACCGTGTTGTATACTATAAATCTTTTATACATATTAATTGAATTGATTCTAAAAAAGATCATTGAACAGAGACCATTAACTAGTCATTTTTAATATTTAGAATAAAATACCACATTGCTTTTTCTTTTCATTTATTGAAGGAAATTATTCTTGTATATCCTTTCTCCTGTGTTTAGGGAAAGTTTACGAAAGTTATTAGTTTATCTATTTCCTTTGACACATCAAAATGTATTCAATTTTGAGGAGATAAACCAAATAGTCACTTACATGCATTTATAGGAGAATATTTTTTGTCTCTTTCAAAACAAACTTGATTTTTAGAGTTTAATTTCACACAAGCAATAGAAATCAGAAAATCTAAAACCAACAGCAGTGAAGAAATAAATTGGGAAACTTCCGCATTGAAGATATGATGGAATAACATACACTAGGTTTACCTTACCACCTTAAACAACCAGAAAACTAGGCAAATATATGGCATGGAGGGTGGTAATGGTGGTAGTGAAGCTTTTCAGATATTGGACAGTAGGTAGCACAGGCATACTAAGGCTGAGAGAATTCATTAACAGTGAGCCAATAATACCATATACATTTTTTTAAAAGATTAGTTATTTATTTGAGAGAGAGAGAGAGAGCACACACATACTCGAGGGGAAGGGAGGGAAGGTGCAGAGGGAGAGGGACAGGATGACTCTGTGTTGAGCATGGAGCCAGATGTGGGGCTCCATCCCAGAACCCTAAGATCATGACCTGAGCTGAAATCAAGAATCAGACACTTAACTGACTAAGCCACCCAGAAGCCCTAATACTACCATATATGTTAAGGAAATCTTTCAGGAAGATGGTATACAAATGAGGTGAGCCCTATGACTGCCCAGCTGACTGGCTATGGGGAATTTCTAGTGCGCAACATTAAGATTGGGAGCCCAGATAGAGAGCGGCAGTCTTCCTGAATTTAGGAGATAGAAATTGGAGCTTGGGAAGGCCAAAAGAGCTAGAATTTGTGGGGAAGAGTACTAGAGAAGAGAGATAAAGATGCTTCAGGGAGGTGGGGGGAGAGAGAGAGAATGAAAGAGAGAGAGAGAGGGAGGAGTAGAGGGGGGAGGGAGGAAGGGGAGAGAAGAGGAGATAAACTAGAGGATAGTGAAGAATCAGGCAAGTGATTCTATCATATCTGGTGTTGTTGCGAGTATAAATTAATCATTTTAAAAAGCAATTTGGCATATAATTTCACTTGTATACACAGCCCAACTCAGTATTTAAATTTTTAGTTCCCACAGTGAGTGGCAAAGTTGCATGAGGAAAGATGCATAAGGATGTTTTTTGCAAGAGAGAAAGCGGTTTACTTGAGATCTGCAGAGTATTCATTTTGTCTTTGCCTGGGCATTGACTGACACACGGTTGAGAGAAAGCTACTCCTCTTTCATTTGTGATATTAGTAATTTGTATTCTCTTTCTTTTTCATCTTCATTAGCCTGGCTAAAAGCTCATTGATTTTATTGGTCTTTTCAAAGAACCGGTTTTTTGTTTCATTTATTTTCTCTATTGATTTCCTATTTTCAGTTTCATTGATATCTACTCTGATGAGAGCTGATTGGAGTTGAGTATTTCCATTCCCTTAGTTAGATTCGGCCCTAGTAATACTTCAGCCTGTTAGGCTCTGGTTAACTAGTTTCTTCTGAGGGCAGGCCTTGTTAAGAATGGAGTGTTCTTTCCAAAAATTTTTTTTGCCACGTTGTGCCTTTCCCCCTGGAATTGTAAGTTGAACACAATGCTAGTATCTGTTTACACTGTGAAGTGGAAATTTTTACATACTGGAGCCTTTCTCACTGTTAAGCAAATAATGCCCTGGTGAATGTATGATCTTCGGAGAAACTCCTGTAGTTTTACCTGCTGATGCTGTCGGTCTTGTTGGAGAATAAATTTTGGATGTTTAAAAAAAAAAAAAGAATGGCGTGTTCTAGAGTATTTCAAAATGGTTCCTTTCCCTTGTTTCTGCAGGAAGCACAGGGGATTTTTCTCTGATATTTACTGTAAGAACCTGGACAATCTAGAGATAAATCTACAAAATTGTGGAGGCTTCCCTTTGACTGGGTACGCTTGGATTTTTACCTCAGAGTTCTTCACATTGAGCCTTCAACAATTACTGAACTACGGTTGAGATTTTTCTACTCTGGCGTGGATTCTTGTTGCAATTTCCACTTGTGAATCTCTGCTCTGGGAATCCATGACTTGCTATTTTCATTTGTCTGTTTCTCCAGTTTTGGGCAATTATACCTCTTAATCCCCTTTACCTATTTTTGTCCATCCCCTCACCCTCCTCCCGTCTGGCAGCCATCAGTTTGTTTTATCTATTTATGATCTGTTTCTGTTTTGTTTTGTTTGTTTGCTTTGTGTTTTAGATTCCGCATGTAAGTGAAATCATATGGTATTTGTCTTTCTCCGTCTGACTTACATTTCACTTAGTATAATACCCTCTAGGTCCATCCACGTTGTCACAAATGGCAAGATCTCATTCTCTTTTATGGCTGAGTAATATTCCATTGGGTATATGTATACCACATCTTCTTTATCCATTCACCTGTTAATGGATTAATTTAGTATTCCTCGTTATAGTTGAGAATTTCTAGAAAGTAAACAAATGCTTTTCTGTAGCATATCTCCTTTATTCATGATAGGGATTACTGTGCTGTATTGATTTCATGAAGCATTTCTTCAAGCATTTATACTTACAAATTAAATTTCAGAATGCCCTTAGGCATCATGGTGCAACAAAGGAAATTAATTAGTGACACGCCAGATTGACTGATGAGACTAATAGAAAATTAAGCAACCAGTAGGTTTTGCTCAGCGTTATTTCCAGGAGGAAACATTTAGCGAGATGAATTGCAGTAATAGAATTTTGAGTTTTAACAGATGTATTCATTCATAGTATGCATAGTCATATTATTTGGAATAATATATATGTGTATATATGTACACACTTATTTATGCATATCATACCTAGTAAGTTTTATTTAGAATGATAATACTGTGTGTATATATGTGCATGTACGTATTTGTATTCATATATGCACACAAACATACACACACCTACATTTATAGATGTACTACTTAGTGTTCTGCAGCATATTTCATAGTTACTCAAATGTTGGTGAAGTGTATACTAGTATCTCTTCTAGAGAAGAGAAGGAAGAAGTTCACTAGAGATTCTTAGTTCCTTTTTCAGAGAGTTTATATCCTTGAGGACACTTTGTTAGTTTGCATGTCTCTCGTCAATAGTAATGGTTTATCTTTCATGCTCCAGTGGGCACCCCCATACTTTATCACCCAGTACTCTTTTTAGTCAGCTTTAGAAAAATTGTAAATAGGTCAGTCTTCCAAGAAGTATTTTGTGTGAAAAAATATTCTTGGATTATTGGTTCTGTTGATACTTTTCTTCAACTGGTCTTAATACCTATCAACATCCCAAGTCTATAAGTACTCTCACATACTCCTATCTAATTCTTTCTTTATCTACATATTAATTGATTAATATATCTCATTCTAATCCTTATTATAATAACTATTTACCATGGATCCACAGCTCTGTTAGACAAGAAGTTACCAGTTGTATCCAGATGTCTAGAAACACAGAAACAAGGAGATAGGGCACGATATTCCCTGATGTTCACGATTCACTAAGATGGCTCCAAGGACCCCGAGAAAGATTCCTGAGATGCAAAACTAGCAGAGTCTTATTTAATATGTTACAAAGAGACAGAGAAAGAATTTATAATTACAAGTTTAAATTACAAGGAAGTGCTATAAGAAAATGGAGAGGGAAAGTGTTCTCTTTCACATTTGGTGCTAAGGAAATTTAAATTTTTAAAAGATTCATTATTACTCCTAACTCTTGTCACAGTTTGTAATATTAGCTTAATTTCCTGGCAATTCCTTATACCTCCCTGAAGCATATTGTGTTTGTACTAGGCTCCACCATACCTTGATACTTCCATGACTTTACCAATGTAATTTTTTCCTTCATAAAATGTCCTTCCTTTCTTTGTCTTTCTGGAAAACATGTAGGCATTTTTCAAGGATCAGGCCAAATGCCACTTTCTTTATACATTTGCAAAGATCAAAACTGCTGTATCTTGTGGAAAATATATATATAAAAGTAAAATCATACTGTTTACCAAGCAAAGATATATCACAACGTACCAATAGTGTATTTCTTTTGAAAGAGATGACTTTGATAGATTTATATTGAATAATACTATACATATGATGATCAAATAGGGCAAATGTGAATAGGTCCATGAGAAATCTATAAATTTTAATGCTTTTTTTATTTCGACCTAACCAAGCAGGAAGTGAATATACAGAATGGGAAAATAATGCACATATAGTTTACTGCAAAATCTCCATAATTGGAGGAGGGAAGAGTCATGATTCTGTATATCAGCTATGAACATAAGACCACATGCAGCTGCTTCTGATCCCTATGTTGCCCTTCAACTTTCCTACTTCAGGGGCTTCATAAACACAGTAAGATGAATGGGGTAGGGATTTGAAGTTTCCAATTTTTAATGAGTCATTATAAAACTGGCCTCTACAATGTATTTATAAATTATGATAAATATGCTGGCAATTCACTTTGCAGTATAATCAGCCACATTTCAGCTGAGAGGTATATGTGAGCCTATATATCTTTGACTTTTCTGAGTTTTTATTAGAAAGTGATTAGTCATTCTGTTCTTCAGCTTTAACTAACATCATGTCTAAAGCAGGAAATTAAGAAGCCTTACGTTTATTTTCCTAAGAATAAGATTTCATTGCTTTGATTATATATTTAAGTTTGCAACAGTCTACAAGAGCCGTAAGTGGTTAGTTTTTATCTCTATGGATATTTTTAAGCATTGGTTGTAGAATATCAGCTACCATATGTACTGCTAAGTATTTTTTTTTCTGACAAACAAAATAAATACTTTGTCTTAAAATGCTTTTTTTAGAATTGAAACAACTGAAAATACATTGAAACAACTGAAAATATGATAGTGAAAATTGATAATATTTCAATGATAGAAAACAGAATGGCCACATTGGAATGAATTACAGAAAATCATAAACCATTTTCTAGTGGTTTGAGATTGTGACCCAACAGCACGTAGAAGGGAGAAATAGATAATGTGAAATCTAGGCACAAAGACCTGGGTATCTGAAGAGATGTTATGGGAGCATAAGAAGAGTATTCAGTCCTGATTCCAAATCAGGCTCCAGCACTGATGAGCTGCTTGTCATTGAGTGGGTTGAATTTCATTCTTGGTGCATATACACTTCCTATCTGAGAAAAATTTGTCTCCAAGAGTTGTAGAGAACTGAAATGAGACCATATGTAGTAAATGGCGTCTGAAATGTCTAAAGATCTTAACCAAATATACTTCTGTTTTCCCCCTTTTCTGAACCTTCTGCTAGGAATATACCTAATGTTTTGTGTCCTAGCAACTGTGCAAGGGGGATTTATTCATGAAAAGAAACTTGAGGCAACTGGCTGGCTCCATTGGTGGAGTATCTGACTCTTGATCTCAGGGTAATGAGTTCAAACCCCACTTTGGGTATACAGAGTACTTAAAAATTAAGACAAAAGAAAAGAACAAATAACTAATATGGATGATCCGTATCTTTTAATTAGCAAAGCTCCACTTACTTCATTTATGATGTATTTTTTTTTAAATTTAGCTCTGGCACTCGTGAGGTCATATTACATCTATACAATTAAGAGTAAAATATAAAGAAGATAATAGTACTTACCTTATAGAGTTACTGTGAAGATCAAATGAGCTAGTATATGTTGAGAGAGAGAACAAAAGCCTAAAACATAGTAAGTACTCTTAAGTGATATTTTTGATTGGGCTGCTCATATGGTTGATCATGACAAAATTAATGATGATAACAATAATGATGAAGTTATCTCTATATTTTAACACTGAATAGAATATATTTCAAGCTTATTTTTTAATGTGTTTATTCTTATAAGGGAGAAAACAATTGATGATATAAACCATACATTTATTAAAATATTTCAGTAGTTTGTCACTGGATTCTATCTTCCTTATGTTAAAATATTTCAGTAGTTTGTTACTGGATTCTATCTTCCTTATGTGAATATAAACAATCACCCTTTAAGCAAGTAGATCTTAGCTTGGTAGAGTTAGTCTGAATACTGGAACTTAGGAGCAAACATCTCAATTATAACATTAAATGATGAAAAAAACCAAGTGTATATATTCAGTGCCAGTTTTAAGCTGTTGGCAAAATTGCTCATGTTTACCTGACTGTCGAGAGAATGCTGTTTATGCAGTTGCACTAATGATGATTCCACTGGAATCAAATGAGTCTCTCTGTCAACCCTTCTGAAGGAAACCCTGCACTCCTTCACTTCTCTCCTTCTTTCTCATGTACCTTTCATCATATCATTAAATGTGTCTCCATAGAAACAAAAAGCATTTTTCTTAAAAGACAAGAGGTGAATGATTCCTGCCTAATCCTATTATTATTCTTAAGAGACTATTTTATTTCAAGTGAAAAAGCTTTCAGAAGCGGTCTGTACTCCGTAATTAAGAACAGGGCAGTTTAATCCTTGCAATAAGGCCAAACCAAGAGCAGTTAAGAACTATTTTATTAACTTTGTAGAGGATTTGTGGCTATATAACATTAAAGGGTGCCTCATAGTGAACTGAGCTCCAGGAAAAAAATAGTCTATTTCAACCACATATGAAAGGTCAGAAAACCCCCTGAGGAGTGTATGAGATATTTGGTCTTCTTAAGTACCTATCAACAAAACGACACCATATAATATCTGTGTTTACCACAGGCTGACACTCTATACCAATTCTTACTTGTTTAAGATTGATTTTTAAGATTAATAAAAATGCTGATAATGATTTACAGTTTCTGGTTACTTAGTGCCGAAACTGTATGGATCAGGGGCCATCTCCCCTCAAATCCATGAAGCTTTTGTACATTTTTGTTTTCATTATTTTTTCATGTATTTATATGGTTTATAATCATAATGTAAAAATATTACATTGATTCATCTATATCCTTTCAAAAGCATCATACAAAAATCACCAATGAGCTCTCATATACTGTACCCCAATATTGAGGGCTTTCTGTTTTTCATAAGCAGCTGCCTGATTCCTGCTTTCCTTTATTGCCACTTAAAAATGTATGGATAGGTGTGTGGCATCTGTATTTTGCAGATGAGAAGTTTATCGAGTGCAGTGAGAAGTTTAAAACACCCTATTAGAAACAAATCTACAAAAATAATAACACTTCATGCAGACGGTTATCAAAAACTTCACAAATTGGTACATTAGACTATTGGAGTTTTAGGAGTAGAGAAGTCATAGGGGTGTGTATGTGTATAGCATGCATGTATGTGTATATGGTGTGTGTGTATGTGATGTAGTTGATTAATTTAAGATATTTCCCTGGGTTTATGCAGCATGTTTGATTTCAGTCAAAATTACAAGGAAAATACAAAAGGAAAGTTTTCGGTTTCTTCCAGTGTAATTGTTATCTTATTACATTTTCTTTGGTAAAGTGGGTTGTGTTGGAGTGGGGTAATCAGGTGTATACTTCCTTTTATTTTTTTAAGAGTCTCAAGTGTAGTGAATTCATTTTTTTAAATTAAAGGTTGAAAACTAGAAATGATGCAAAAGAATAAATGGCTGTAAGCAGGTGAAAAGACAGAAGCTGTTGCAATCTCCCTTTCTTTGTTTAGCAGTGGAGCCTTAAGTTTTAGCTGGATGCTGGACCACCTAGAATGTAGACTAGAATATCACACTTTATTACAGCAGGATGAAGACATGTGACTAATTCTGACTAATGTAGTGCTGATTGAAGTAATGGATGCATGACCTTGAAATGAAGGGATGTACCCTCAGTGTCTTTTTCCTCTTCTCACTGCCTCAAACACAGCTTTGGTTGTGATCCCTTGTGGACTAGGTGAATTTGAGCAATGCCATAAATTGGCTGAGCAATAAGTTAGAAGGAAATTGGGGCGCCTGGGTGGCACAGCGGTTAAACGTCTGCCTTCAGCTCAGGGCGTGATCCCGGCGTTATGGGATCGAGCCCCACATCAGGCTCCTCCACTATGAGCCTGCTTCTTCCTCTCCCACTCCCCCTGCTTGTGTTCCTTCTCTCACTGGCTGTCTCTATCTCTGTCGAATAAATAAATAAAATCTTTTAAAAAAAAAAAGTTAGAAGGAAATTGAATCCCTGACATATTGATAGTCGTTATATCTCAGGTCACTGTTATTCTGATTCTTTGTTGCAGCAGCTAAACTTGTGTTCTCATTAATGTAGAACACTTTATATTTAAGTGCAAATATCCATTCACTCAATTAAGCAGTACTTACTGAGAGTTAACTATATGCTAACAGCTGATTCTTTCATGGTAATTGCATACTTCTGTGATAGGCAGATAATAAAAACAATTTAAATAAGTGTGGAAGTAAAAGCAGGTTGTAATAAAGAGGGGCTTTTCATTTAGACAGTTTTGTAATTTGGAACACTGGAAAATTAGAGTTTGGAGATGGTGCCAGTGTTCTTAGGAGTAGAAAATGATAACAATACCCAACTTATAAACTAGATAATAATGTAATATTTGAAGGGAATAAAGTATTGAAGGTATGATATTGTCAGAAAAGCAACAAGTTCAGAATGACTGAAAGACACTTAAAAGCTATAAATTGGTGATAATAAGTTTCTTGTGGCATGGTAGATATTTATAAATTGGTATACATATTTATAAATGTATATGAATACATGAATCAATATAAAAGTTATAATATGAAGCAAATAATACATAATATCAAGGCAATTTAAATGTTATCTTAAAACATAATATTTAAAAATTATAAAACCATCAAAAAATGCAGAATAAACTCCTTAATGAAGGAATGGAAATTCAAGCTAATTGGATAAGGGTAGACAAATATAACTTATGTTTTTAGCTGTGAAATTTAAAATCTAAAGAAGAAATAGAACTACACAAAAAATTTAATATGCAATTCTAGGAAAACATTTGCATACATCTCTTTTAAAGTAATATGTATCTATTTAATATTCTATTAAACTCGGTCAATATTTATAATGTATTTTTATGAAAATAATCCTTTGATGATGTAGCTTAAAATTAATCTATTTTCTATCTTATGTTATTTAAAAAATAACAGTTTTTACTGTTATGTCATGAAGAGATGCCTGCATATTTAATCGACCAATTCATAGCATGCACTAAATGAAGATAAAATATTGAGCTTTTTTCAAAAAGCAAAAATACCTTGAAGAATAATTCTGACTCATTAAGAAATCAGGCATTGAAAATCATATCATGATTGTCTCCAAAGTGAGTGCCTTAAAAAAAACCCAGTAATTTTTAGTCCATGCTTTTAAGTTTTTTAATTTAAAAACAACTTTTTGCAAATTCTTCTCACTCTTGTTACAAATTCAATCTTTTATATCGTTGACATAGTCTAGTCAAAAGCTTAAAGCAATTATACACAGATGTGAAATCTAATGACCTCTAATTAGCCTCATTTCAAGCCATGCCCTTGACAAAGAGCAGCATCTACTCAGGAAAAGAATTAAACGATAGGCAGATGCTCAGTAAGTGTTTGTTGAATGAGTCATTTTAATACCTGTGTCATGTCTCAACACTGAACACAGTTTAATTACACTCAGCTGAATGTTACATTATTCAGATGGATCTTGTTGCTGTCTTTATAAGGAATAGGAACAAAATATTTTATACACAGTTATTAATTTACATTTAATTAGAAATATGTTTGAATATATAGAGGCCAAATTTAAGACTTCTGGTGTGTACACAATTATAAAATACATCCTATTAAATTGATGTTATCTAAAGCCAGTCCCTCTGCTCGGTCACTACATCCTATCCTTTCTTCCACTCAACAATTTTGATCCTACAATTATTTTCTCTCATGTCATAAATTTCCCCTTCTCTACTGGATTATCCCCAGTAATATATAAAAAAGATATTATTCATTCCATCTTTTAAAAAAACAATAAACAAACATAAACTTTTGTTGCATTTTGTTGCTTCTCTTTGCAGCAAGGCTCCTTAAAAGAATTTTTGGAGCACTTGACTGACTCATTCGGTCCAGCACGTGACTCTTGATCTTGGAGTCATGAGTTTGAGCCCCACGTTGGGAGTAGAGATTACTTAAAATTAAAAAAAAATAATCCTCTACATTGTCAGTGTCTGAGAACTCTTCTCTCACTTCTCTCTCCAACCAACCAAAAAAGTATTTTCCCACCCCAACTCCAGTGAAACTACTCTTGAACCCTGTATTGCAAATGATTGATTCTTTCAAATCATTAATTTACTGTGTGCATTATCTTGTTATGGTTTCTTCACTTGGCTCCTGAAATGAACATTTCATTGCTTTTATTCCTACTTCACTGTGAGTCACTTATTTTTTTTTTTCACTTGTGTTTAATGATTCTTTCTCTTTCCCTAGAACTCTTAAGGTTGAGGTGATCCACCCCACAGTCTTTGGCCCTTTTCTGTGCTACCTACACTCTTCCTTTGCTGATTTCATTTTGTCTCCTGATATTGTAGAAACATTCGTATGTCGACTATTTCTACATTTATATCTTTAGACCATTTTCCCTAGCTCCAGTCTCATGTATCAACTGCCTTTCTTGATAAAGCTGATAGGCATAGGAAACACAACATGCCAGAAACCAAACACTTCTGATATTTTTTTTCCTAAGCCTATTCTACCACAGACTGCCTCCATCTCAGTGATGACATCTTTATCCTATATATGTCTTTTTTTTTTAACATTTTATTTATTTATTTGACAGAGAGAGATTGAGAGCACAAGCCAGGAGACAGAGGGAGAGGGAGAAGCAGGTTACCCGCTGAGCAGGGAGCCTGTTGTGGGGCTGGATCCCAGGATCATGACCTGAGTTGAAGGCAGCTGCTTAACCCACTGAGCCACTTAGGTGCCCCTATCTTATATGTGTCTTAACACAAAAACCTAATGTCTTTCTTGAATCCATTTTTTCTGTCATATCACAGTCATGAAATCATATTTGCTTTTCCTTCAAAATATACCTATTATCAGACCCCTTTTCACCATCTTTGCTTTGTTCAAGCTACCCATCATCTCTTCTTTGAATTAGTTTATTAGCTTCTTCATTGGTCTTGCTGCTTCCCAATTTGCCTCCCTACTTTTTATCATCAACATAACACTCTAAAGTGTGATTTTGATAAAATGCGTCACATGATGTTACTTCTACTGCTTGAAAGTCTTCTGAAGGCTCCCCATTTCACTCACTGCAGATTTTGAAGCCCTGCAAAGCCCTTATGAGTTGATCTCTCTTATTTCCTCTCTCACTCCATCTCTTTTTATTCCCTTTCTTGCCCACTCCTCCAGAAGTAGTGGCCTTTTTCTTCAGATGTACTAAGACAATAGGCACACTCCTAAGCCCCCTTCCTGCAGTAGTTTCCTCTGAGTGGAACTCCCTTCTTTGGGCATCTATATGATTTACTATCTCATATTGAAGTCATTGTTCAAACATCACCTTCTCACTCCTGCTTACCCTGGCCATGCTATATAAAGTTGGTACCCAGCATCCCTCTAACTCTGCCAGTTTGCTTTCTTTTTTCAATAGAACTTATTACCACCCAATGTACTTTATTTATCTTGTTTACAAAGTTAAAGCCAGGCATTCCTGGGGTGTCTGGGTGACACAGTCGGTTAAGCGTGACCAACTCTTGGTTTCGGCTCAGGTCGTGATCAGGGTCATGGGATCGAGCCCCGTGTTAGGCTCCTCACTCAGCATGGAGTCTGCTGGAGATTCTCTCTCCCTCTCCCTCTCACTGTGTCCCTCCCCCTGCATATGCGCTCTCTCTTTCTCTCTCCCTCTCTCTCTAGAATAAGTAAATAAATCTTAAAAAAAAAAAAAGTCAGTCATTCCTAGCTAACAAGTTAATTCCAAAAAAGCAGGAGTGTGTATCTGTTTTGTTCATTCTTGAATCCTAAGTACCTGGAACAGTGCCTGACACATAGCGTACACTCAGTAAATAGTTGTTGACTAGACAAATACTGTTATGTTAAATCACTTCACTTTATATTGTATAGAAGAAAAAACATTATCACATGCATTCATTGATTAGTTAATATTATTCAAATATTGCCAAATGGCTGTCCAGTGATGCATCATAATAAATGTACTTTTACTTAGCCTGCAGTACTCTCTCTTGTTTACATTGTTGTCATGGAAATAGAAAAACTTAAAATACTTGAAATTTCTGGTTGATACCACTTATAAACAGATTATAGCAAATCTAATAACTATTATCAGCTCCTTTAGCACTTACGGAAACCTCTAGCTTCCAGTTATAGAGACTTAGGTGATCAAGATTCTAGCCCTGGGTCATATACAGGATAACTGTATAAATTGGGCAAAGTAATTTGGAGTGCACGTCTTTCACTTTTGAAGTAGAGGAAATACTTGCTCTATAATATTTATAAGATGGTTAGAAATATCAAGATTATGTAAAGAAAAAACTATAAACAAATATAAAAGCCCTATGGTATAATAAATTATTATTACAAAGACTATATATTTCGGTTTTTGACACTTCATACTGATATATTTGACAGGCTTCTCTAAACTAGTATGAGACAGTGATGAACTGTGAAGACTTTAATGATTTAGAGATGTTTAGGAACATTTTCAAGTATACCGTATATATTTTTAAATCCCATCGTAACTTTCTTAATAATTACGTAATTTGAAAATTCCATTCTCAACTGAGAATTATCCAAAACTAGAAATGAAACAAATATATCTTGATATTTATTCCAAATGTGTTTATAATACAAAATGAAACAAGTTTCCTTTACTGATGCTATAGTAATGGAAAGAACAAACTTCAATGCAGATTAGTTTCCAGTAGAATATCAAACGTTTAGATTATCAGATTAAAATGCCAAGGTTTATAATATATTATTAAATAAATAATATCTACATAGTAATAATTTATAGTTATATATTTTATAGTATGTATTTATATTTAAATATAGTTATATTTAGAATCATAAATAATCATAAATAATCTTTATTCAAAGTTCAAGATTTAATTTTAGTATACTTTCCTCTAACAGTAATTAAGGTCCTTACAATTTATAAAACCTTCATATATTTTATCTTCTTGCAGTCTCACAACTGCTGATTAAAAAAAAAGTATATTAGTCCTACTTTATGGAAGAATATTTTAGTGACATCTCACAATAGCCACATTTACTATATCTTTATATGCTGTATCAATATCATGGTTCAATATTCTTTGCATCCTTTCTTATTTTATAAGATTTATATGTGTTTTTGCCTGTATATATATTGAATCTGTGATTTAGAAAACTTAAGTATGCATAGCAAATACACAAAAATAATTGATAATTACCATAGTAGGCATTTAAGAGGGTATACTATGTCTCACTTACTGATCCTTTTTTTTCAGTTTTATTGAGAGATAATTGACATACATCACTGTATAAGTTTAAAGTGTATAGCATGATGGCTTGATTTATGTATGTTGTGAAATGATTACCACAATATGTTTAGTTTGTATCTTTCATCCTGTATAGATACAATAAAAAGAAAAGAAAATTTTTCTTTCCTTGTGATGAGAATTATTTGAATGGACAACAACTAATTCTTTTTATATAAAAAAGGATCCCAGAAATTACCAAAGAAAGACTGATTCATCCCTGTGGACCAGCTACCTCATCTTCAACAATGTTTCTAAACAACATTATGGCAATATTGTATTTCTCATATGCATTATGTATACCACTTCTACCTCTAGACGGGACCTGAGGTTGATTACCATTGGAAGGAGGCAAGAGACAAAACCTTAGTGATTTGATTTTATAAAATTTAAGAAAGTCAGACATAATAATAGGATCTCTTTCTTTAATATATGATGCCTAAAATTATTTCTAAAACAAAAAAATATATATGTGAAATTATTTTATATGACTTCATTAATTCAGAAATTTCATTTGCCTAGAAAACTTGTTGCATATAATGTGTTGTTAAAACCGTAATAAAAACCATTTTTCACATCATGAACCATCTTGCTGGTGTTTTCATTAATATGAAAGCTATACATTTTAATCCTTCTGTAAAACCAATGGAGTACTTAATATATAAAACCCAGATGATCTTTGTATATATTATAAAATAACATATAGTAAGGAAATGGTTAAAATGCAGACTGTGAAATCTTTATCCCTTTTTCTCCATTTACTATTTGCCAATTCCTTATTCCTTTTAATCCAGTTTTCTCACATGTAAAATCATATTAATACTTGGCTTATATGAGAAATCTTAGCCTGATACTTGGCACAGAACAACATTTTAATCCACCCTTCCTACCCTCCCTCTTTCCTTTCCTCCCTCCCGCCCTCATTTGTAAAGTAGAGATTTTGATACCTACATCCAAGATTATTGTTCAGGATAAAATTTTATAATACATGTAATAGCATTTGTCAACTATGAATTAGTACATTTTAGGAATTAGAATTTTTAAAACTTCAAATGTTTAATTAATAAAACCCAACGATCATTGATTATTCATTATGTGCCAGGGACTTTTGAATATTTTGCATGCATTATCTTATAATATAAATCTCAGAGAAACCTACTAGAAAAAGTACTATCGTTAGCTAACTTTTACAGTAAGTACTGTGCTGCAAACTGCTATTTAACTTGCCCAAGGTCATCTACCTAGTAAAGCAGTAAACTCCATACAGGCGTATCTTGGAGATACTACAAGTTCAGTTTCAGACCACTGCAATAAAGGGAATATTGCAATAAAGTGAGTCAAATGAGTTTGTTTGTTTCCCAGATCATATAAAAGTTATGTTTAGGGGCGCCTGGGTGGTTCAGTTGGTTAGGCATCCGACTCTTGATTTTGGCTCAGGTGATGATCTCAGAGTTGTAAGATTGGGCCCCGTGTCCAGCTCCATGCTCAGTGCAGAGTCTGCTTGAGATTCCCTCTGCTCCTCCCCCCACCCCACTCATGCTTGCTCTTTCTCTCTCAAATAAATAAAATCTTCTTTTAAAAAAGTTATGTTTATACTATACTGTAGTCTATTAATTGTACAATAGCATTATGTCTAAAAAAACAATGTAAATACCTTAATTTAAAAATACTTTATTGCTAAAAAATATTAAACATCATCTGTGCTTTTTGCTGGTGGAGGGTCTTGCTTCAGTGTTGATGGCTGCTGACTGATCAGGGTGATGGTTGCTGGAGTTTGGGGGTGGCTGTGGCAATTAAAATAAGACAACAGTGAAGTTTGCCATATGCACTGACTCTTCCTTTCATATATAGTTTTTCTATAGGCCGTGATGCTATTTGACAGCATCATGCCCACAGTAGAACTTCTTTCAAAATTGGAGTCAATCCCCTCAAACCCAGCCTTTGCTTTAACAACTATGTTTATATAATCTAAATCCCTTCAGCAGCCATTTCAACAGTCTTCACAATGTCTTCACCAGCAGTAGATTCCATCTCAAAAAGCCACTTTCTTTGCTTATCCATAAGAAGCAACTCCTCATCTGCTACAAGTTTTATCGTGATATTGCAGCAATTCAGTCCCATCTTCAGGCTCCATTTCTAATTCTTGTTCTCTACCTATTTCCACCATATCTGCAGTTACTTCCTCCATGGAAGTGTGAAACCCTCAAAGTCATCCATGACGGTTGGAATCAACTTTTTTTAAACCCATATTAATGTTGATATTTTGACTTCTATGAATCACACATATTCTTAATGACATCTAGAATGACAAATTCTTTCCAGAAGGTTTTCAATTTACTTTGCACAGATCCATCAAAGAAATCATTATCTATGGCGGCCATAGTCTTATAAAATATATTTCTTAAATAATAAGACTTGAAAGTTGAAATTACTCCTTCATCCATGGGCTACAGAATGAATGTTGGCATGAAAACAACACTAATCTTATACATCTCCATCAGAGCTCCTGGGCGACCAGGTGCATTGTCAGTGAGCAGTAATATTTTGAAAGGAATTATTTTTTTCTGAGCAGTAGGTTCAACAGTGGGCTTAAAATAGTCAGTAAATTATGTTGTAAACAGATGTACCTTCATCCAGGCTTTGTTGTTGCTATTATAGAGCATAGGCAGAGTAGATTTAGTATGATTCTTAAGGGTCCTAGGATATTTGGAATGGTAAATGAACATCGGCTTCAACTTAGTCACCAGCTGCATTAGCCTCTAACAAGAGAGTCACCCTTTTTGGGTCAGGCATCAACTTTTCCTATTTATGAAAGTCCTAGATGGCATCTTCTGCCAATATAAAGCTGTTTAATTTCATTTACATGGAAAATCTGTTGCTTAATGTAACCACCTTCATTAATTGTCTTAGATCTGGATAACTTGCTGCAGCATCTGCATCAGCTCTTGCTGCTTCACCTTGCACTTTTATCTTACAGAGACAGCTTCTTTCCTTAAACCTCATGAACCAACCTCTGCTAGCTTCAAACTTCTTATTCAGCTTCTTTACCCCTCTCAGCCTTTAGAGAATTAGAGTTAGGGCCTTGCTTTGGATTAGGCTTCGGCTCAAAGGAATCTTATGGCTATTTTGATCTTCTATTGAGACCACTACAACTTTTGTCCCTATAAGCAATAGTATGTTTCACTTTCTTATCATTTGTGTGTTCACTGGAATAGCACTTTTAGTTTCCTTTGAGAACTTTTCCTTTGCATTCACAACTTCGCTGACTCATACAAGAGGACTAACTTTTGACCTATCTTGTCTTTCGACATGCCTTCTTCACTAGCCTTAATCATTTCTAGCTTTTGATTTAAAGTGAGAGATGTACAACTATTCCTTTCACTTGAACACTTAAAGGCTATTGTAGGGTTTTCAGTTGGCCTGATTTCAATATTGCTGTGTCTTGGGGAATAGGGAGGCCTTAAGAGAGGGCGAGAGTTGGGGGAATGGCTGGTCAGTGAGGCAGTCAGATACATACATTTATTGATTAAGTTCACAGTTTAATATGGGTGCAGTTCCTGATACCCTAAAACAATTACTATAGTAACATCAAAAATCACTGATCACAGATCATTACAACAAATATAATAATAATGAAAAAGTTTAAAATATTGTGAGAATTACCTAAGTGTGAAGCATAAAGTGACCAAATGCTTTTGGAAAAATGATTCCAATAGACTTGCTTAGTGTAGGGCAAACCATCGATTAGTGATAAATGCAATACCTGAGAAGTACAGTAAAATGAAGCATAATAAAATGAGGTATACTTATATTAAAATTCAGGTACTATGACTGCAGAGCTTATCCTAACAAGTGTGTCATGCTACCTAAAAAATCACTGCATCTGCCGTCATATCATTGTTACTGTGATAATGGTCACTTCCTGTTACTCCAAGAGCTTAGGCAACAGGAATATGTACATACAGCATATAGGTAAGGCAGTATTCAATTATGCATTTCAGTGAAATTCTTATGTAAAAAATTAGAATGAAAATATATTTTATTATGTATGTTGAATACCCTGTATAATTGAAATTGGTGGTCTATAATAGTTCTAAGAAAGATTCTCATTTTATATTATTAAATAGTTTGAAATATAATAGCATGAGTAAAATCCATATAGCTAGTTGTGGCTAAAAAAAGGAAACAAATGAACTTACTCTGAATAACTTTGGTTAAGATACATCTTTATAAATTTTATTTTGTGGGCTGCCTCAGTGGTTCAATTAAGCATCTGCCTTCGGCTCAGGTCATGATCCCAGGGTCTGGGATCGAGCCCTGCATTGGGCTCCCTGCTCTGTAGGAAGCCCGCTTCTCCTTCTCCTACTCCCCCTACTTGTGTTCCCTCTCTTGCTGTCAAATAAATAAATTAATTAATTAATTAATTAAAAAAATCTTTAAAAAAAAGTTTTATTTTGCTACTTTCACATTTTATTGAATTAGAAAAATTTATTACACTTAATACTGAAAACAAATATTCAGTGATTATTAAGTCATTAAACAAATAGACATATTCTGTACATAAGTGAAAAGTGAGCCGTTTTACTTTGAAATACAATTCTCTCACATTGCTTAACTAACACGAACTAAAGGGAAAAAAGTATACACCACTGAAGTAATTTTCACAACTATCGAAAATTTAAATGAACAGCTTCAAAGGCTATTTAATTTTATTTTAATGTGTTTACAAAGGTTTTTCTTTCTTAATTGCACCTAACTTTCCTGCTTTAATAAATCTGTACTTTTTTTTCCTTTTGAACAGGCAAATTCTGCTGCACTTCCATACTGCATTCCTTTTCATATTATATTTAAAAAATTTTTTAAATCAACCTCACATTTTTTTAAAAACCTTAATTATGCTGGGGCGCCTGAGCGGCTCAGTCGTTAAGCGTCTGCCTTCGGCTCAGGGCGTGATCCTAGAATTCTGGGATCGAGCCCCACATCAGGCTCCTCCGCTGGGAGCCTGCTTCTTCCTCTCCCACTCCCCCTGCTTGTGATCCCTCTCTCGCTGGCTGTCTCTCTCTCTGTCAGATAAATAAATAAAATCTTAAAAAAAAAAAAAACCAAAAACCTTAATTATGCTGCATTAGTAAAGGTCCTTGACAAAAATTTGTATCCAATCAAGATATATAGGAAGAAAGCAGGTTCGATATAGTAGACTACAGCCCAGTTGAGGACTGGCTCTAATCATAAGTTATAGATGCCTAATTTATACACATTTAATGCATAGACCTATTTGGGATGGTCAGGAAACATTTTTTTCTAGTGGTTTTCCAGATAATTACATTACATATAAATTAGTAACCAGGCTACTGATTACTCCAAACTTGGGTAAGTGACTAAATAATGATTCTTTTCCCTGGAATTTTTGGACTTATGACTAGGTGATACAGCCATCTCTCTCTAAAGCCTGAAGGTTTTATGCTCAAAGGCTTTTTAAAACCATGTTTACTACCATTTCATCTAAAAAGTCAGAAAAAAGCTGGTTTTCTGAATAGAAAAGAAGAGGGAATCAAAAGTTCACAGCGAGAGACTGGTGAAGCAAGGTTTCTCAAGACCAGTTTCTATTTGTTCCTAAGGCCTAGCAATGTTCCCTTTTGATTCATGAAGATTCCAGTGTCCTTATAATGATTCCTATTCATGCCTAACTGGTTTACATTGTGATTTTGGCAAGCACACGCAAAAAAGAGTACACATATATTGTGGGCCATCACGTTTGTGTGGATTAGGCAGTTTAAATTTGTAAGAAACACATATCAGGTTACTTCAGTTAATGAGGAGTTATTTTAAAGGGAGACCAGATCATAAGGAAAATAAGAAACACTCCCAGCACTGCAGAGCTAGGCATGGAGAAGTGGTGCCCCATTCATCCACTTTCAGGTTATGATTCAGAGAATAGCTCTGGTGATCTGTTGATAATCTAAGTATTGAATTCAGACAAATTGCTCTGCTTCTCTAGAAGTTTCTTCTATTTCTCAAGCAACTCTCAGTAACATGGAAATAAAGACTAGCAGTGCATTTATGGAACTTCAGTGACTTGTGGGTATAATGCAAAAACTAGTTTTATGCATTAGAATGAAACCACTGATAAGGAGCTGTGGATATGCCGGACATTTTGAATCTGCTAGAAATGGATGTTGAAGGTGAAAAAGAGGAGGTATAACCAGTAGATTCTTAGAAGACCTGTCTAGTAGTCTTCTTTTTAAATGCTAATGCACACTTGGGTTTTTACTCAATTTATTTACTTTATCTGGATGATCATAAGCAATTAAATAGCTTATATTACCATTTCTGAAAATCCTGGCAATTCTGAAATCTGTACCTTCAGATCAGATTTTGACAGAGCTGTCGAGTTATATACAAAATATCTTACTGAATTTCTGTGCCTGGATATTTCAGCATCTCAAATTTAGCACGTTTAATCTTGAACAAATTATTTTTCAAACCAAACTCTTAGTCCTCTTTTATACTTGCTATCCGTGTAATCACCACAGCTTGAAAACTGAGGAACTCACAGAAATCTCTCTTCTTTTGGGGATTAATCAATAAATCCTTATCAGTTGAATGTTTCTGACTTCCAGTCTCTTCATACCATTGCTATCATCATAAGTGAGCCCTAGATCATCTTTCATTTACATTTTTGAGAGTAAATGAATAGAGTTCTTAAGAGCATGAGTTATGGGGCTACACACCTGGGTTCTATTTACAACTATACTACTTATTTACTCTATAATCTTTATGTCTCTGTGCCTTAGTTTCCTAGACTAAAATAGAAAAAAAAAAATGTAGCACCTATTTCAGGTTTCCTGTGAGGAGTAGATGTGAGTACATGTATTGTTTAGAATTTTGCCTGACAGTTGAGTAAGGGCTTCATTAATTTGACTTTTATTTTGCATTCCTCTTCCTGTGATTCCATCTCCAGTCTTTTCAGTTCTTCCACATTGCTGCTCTAATTATCAATCCAAAAGTAAAACTTGACCTTCTCAAAACCTTTAACTGATTTTCATTGCATACATAATAATATCCTGAGCCTATTGTATGGCACACAATGTCCTTCATGTTTGTCCTACCCCGCTAATCCAGCATTGTCCATCAAGAACCGACACTTTAGTATAATGATCTAACAGGGCTTTCCTGGGCATATACTAGGTCCTGCCTGGTGCTTTTCCTTGCATATATTCCACTTCCTTCCCTCACCTCTCTGTTGAATTTCCTCAATCTTTCTAGTAAATCATATTGATTTATTCACTAAGGCTTCAACTATACTTTTTTCATTTCTTCCTTTGATCTTGAGATATATTTTTCCTGATTCTTGCCTAAAAAGATCCATATTCAAGATTTCCGGATTAATTTATTTTTTACTTAATCCTTTAATTATGGTTCTGTGTTAAGACAGAGATCTGTAAATTGGACAGTTTTTTGGTTGTTTCTTGCTTTTTTCATTTTGCTCTAATCAGTGGGAAGTTATTGAGGGATGTAGAGCAGCAGAGAATCATACTGAAATGATACTTTAAGAAATGTATCCTTGAGGAAAAAGTAGGATAGAATAGAGCAGAGAGGCCCAAACTGTCTCAGTTCTAGGTCCCTACACATCTCAGAATTTTTAAAGGCCCTCCCAGACAAAAAAAAACCAAACCAAAAACCCTAATGGTTCTGTTTATTAAGGAGTTATGTCCAAGCCACAGAATAGTAATAGTTCACATGGCCTCTAACAAATGTTATCATATTTCCCTTGAAAATTTAAAATATCCTGGGGTGTCCCAGTGAGTTCATTGTGGTACCCCAGTGCACCTCAGGTCATAATTTTTAACCACAAGATCAGAAGTATGTAAACAGGAAGACTGGAGACAGGAAGACCAGTTGAAATAGGGTTGACAAACTAAGACCCATGGGTCCAGTCTGACTCACTGCCTGTTTTTATAATTAAGTTTTGCTGAAATAGAGCCGTGCTCATTTGTTTTTGTATGATTTTCATGCTAGAACAACAGAGTTGAGTATTTGAGAAGAGACCATATGGCCCACAAAGCTGAAAATAATATTATCTGACCCTTTACATACAAGGCTTGCCAGTCCCTAAATTAGGAGGTTAGTCCAATATCAAATTATGATGTCCTAAAAGTCTGAACCAAAGAGACAGACTTAGAAATTCAATTTTATTTATTTAATTCACACACCTTTGACTATGATATGTCAGATACCCTGGGGAAGTTATGAGAGATTTGTCATTAAGTTTATGTTCTGTAGATTAAAATTTGAAATCATGGCAATTTTAGGCATTTAATATTTTTTTCTTAAGCTCTCTTAGTAAGTGTCTCAGGAAATTATATTTCTACCAAAGGTCAATTCGTTAATCATAACCATCCTTTTTATAGTTGGCAGGCAATTAAGATAATTTTGAAATCAGTTTCTTTCACAGCAAAGCTGATGTGCTGACATCTTCAGGAAATTCAGACTGCACCCTCTGTTCACTAATGTTATCAATATAATTTTAAGTAACAGATACAGAAAGCCAGCTCAAAACATTTTCTGATAGACTTATTCCCTGAACAGCCTGTGATGATGTATCAACTTAGGAGAAAGTTTCTCTTTTTTCTCTAGAAAGCATGCTTATTTAATACTTTCAGGCATAATTGAAAATATCCCTTTTCTCTTCTAAAAATAATTTTAGAGACTGCATATAATATAGTCATCCCATAAAGCTGTCATTGGTTCTTACACAAAGAGCTGTGTCATTTATTACTTGCTTCTGGGTTTCAAAGGTACTCTGCAAATAATGCATCCAAATTTACAGATTTAATCTTAGGGGTTTGTTTGCAGTATTTTTGTAGGATTGGCATGATACCTAAGCCAGGTATAAATATAAATTATTAGACTTTAGAGATAAAATTCAACTTTGAATCTTACTCTGTCTCTATGGGAAGAGTCTACTTTTGATAGTCTATGTGTGTTTCTGTGAATGACAGAGATTAGATGCAGATAGTATATAGCATTTTGCTATGAAAGTAAATAGAGTAACAAAATTTGTATTAGTTGCTGCAAATAAAATTAAAATTATATCTCAAAAGTTAAATAATATACATTAAGAAGTCAATGACAGTTGTCTAACAGTATGTTTAGCAAGATATGCATTAGTAGTTTTTATGGAGTTGGTTATTGCTTGAAGGATTTTCTTTGCTTGTTTAATGTAAGAATATTTTTAGGGAAAAAAGCTTAAACTCTTTCATATTTCATAGATAAAACAGTATTTTTATTTCTAACATTTATTAATGAGCACTGTAATATCCCTAGTAGGATTGTAGATGAATGTGGATGGATGATAGATTTGTTGGAAAATCCAGTACCACTGGAAAAATGATGAATGGAAAAATTCTAGGTTCTGGTTCTTTGGAGTGTCTGTTAGCTCATACTGCATAAGTCACTTCCTGTTCTGTAACTTTCACTTCTCTAGTCTCCCATCCTCCCAGGACACTTTCATTTCTTCTTGCTGAGCAATCCTGCATCTTCTCTTCCAGTTACCAGCACTGAGTCCTCAAAGTTATCTTTCTTGCCATTTATTTATCTCCTCTCTCCAGACACTGAGATATTCTGGGCAAATTGTGCCTTAGAACACTATTTATCTGTTAGATGCAATTGCTTTTTCACCCCTGCCAGCAGTCAGCTTTGTCATTTGCAGTGTATTTTCAGCATCCTTGCAGCTCTCAGCTCTCAGCCACCGTTGCTAGAACTTCAACTACCACATCCCTTCTGTCCTCCACCAGTGCCCCCACATCTGATTAATACAGTGAGAAAGACCAGTTAATCCTCTTTGCCCAGATCATATTGGTTTCAGACATTATGCACTGATCTTTTTTTCAACCTAGAAGATATTCTTAGAAAGATATTATAGTCCCTGAGTTCAAGAAATCAGTGTTGTTTTTTTTTTAAACTCTTTATATGATAGGCCATTTTTAAAGCACAACCTGAGGACCCACCATATTCGGTGCCAAATGGTGAATTATATACCCAAAATTGTGAAGTGCCTTTACGATTAATTTTCCATTACCACAAACTACATTATTTCATTTTTATAAAACAGAAAAGCCGATACCAAAAACTCACTTAATTGAAGAACAGAGTATCTTTTCAATATCATTGTAAACATTAATTTTAAGACTCGAACTAGTGTAATCTTGGGTTTACATTTTACATTTGAAAATATACCCAAATATATTTTCAGATGGATTTCACGACTATAAGTCAGAGAATCTAGTCATATAATCAGGTTTTCTATAATATATGCCAAAGTAGAAGCATAATTTAACTAAAAATTATTTAATTTACAAAATTATCTTTCATTTTCGATTATACTAAATCTGTGTTTAGGTATGGCTTATAAGCAGTGTCTCTTTAGGTGTCTTTAATGTGGATCTAAATAAGACAATAAATTAAACATATTAAATTTTTTTTCTTGAAGAGAAACAACTATTACTTTATGTCATTTGAAAACATTACAATTCCAGTTTTTCAATTAAATTCTAAGACAAATATACAAGAGTGACTGACTTTTTATCACTAACTTTACTTGTGGCAGTAGATTCATCTATAAAACTTTTCAGCCTCAACTTAGAAATCGGGGTATCACAGCCTCTCTTTTGGGAGAAGTCTTCTGATTCTGTATTTGAATAGAAGAATACATGTTGTTTTACTCAACTGGTTTTGACAAAAATCACACTGGATGCCTGTTTTCAGGATAAATCCTTTGATTTTTTTTCTTTTTTCTGTTTCCTTTATTCTCTCTGTTATTGTCCTACTTTTAGTTCTAATCCATTTCCTGCTGCAGTCATATGTTTAACAGGTGTTCAGCCATATGTTTAGCACAAATGCATGCACGCAAACACACACACACACACACACACACACACTACTTGCTATTTTCAAACTTTTCAGCCTTTGGCTCTCCTGGTTCTTGGGCCTTTGGACTTAGAGTGGAACTATACCATCAACTCTTTTTGGTTTCCAACTTGCTGACTGCAGAAGTTGGAACTTTTCAGTCTCCATGATTATGTAAACCAATTCTTGGTTCTGTTTCTCTGGAGGACCCTGAATAATAGAGGATAAATTAATAGAGGATAAATAGGAAATTAGGAATCAGAAGGGTAAAAAATAGATTGGGTCAGCTCATGGAAGGCCTTTAATGTCATATTAATGGACTTAATGTACTTCTGTTAGGTAATATGAAGACATCAGACGTTTCTTAGAAGGGGTGTTACATTAAAACACACACACACACACACACACACACACACACACATACACACACAATGTTTTAGAAAAATCCCTTAGGCAAGAGTGGACTGAGGTATGGTGATAATGAGAATGCTACCACAAAAGATTTAGTAAAAACTGAAATGAGGTCAACAGACCTGGACAAACCATGGGCTAGAGAAGATCAGAAAAATAATTCCAGTCATTGATTTTAATCTTAGGTGGGAGTGGAGATGGTAATGCTATTCACTGAGCTCAAAGGACTAAGGAGAATCTCAGAGCATAAAAATGCAATGAGCAAATACTTGCATATAGGTTGCAAAGAAACCTGTAAACCAAACCTAGCCCATTATTTTTTTTTTTAAATTTCCCTGACAGGTTTTTAAATTTTTAATTTTTTGACCAACTCAAAAACTGACCATTATTGCTAAAATTTTTTCTATTTTGGACATTTTAACATGAAAATGAATGAATTGCCTTCTTGCAGTTTAGCAAATAAGTGGAGCTGAGTATCAGCCCCCTCTGTCAAACAAGGCATGGTCATGACTCTTTCACAGACCCATTTCCTAGACTCTCTCTGAGACCCAGGCAGAATCAGGAGACACCTTGTAATTTTCATACATCACATAAATATCTCAACCACAGTTGTGGATTGAGCATCTACATTTGATTGTAAGTAATCTGATGTAAGGGACCACTCTATATACACCCTAAGTGTTTTAGGCAGAGCCAGGATCTTGCCCGCACCATAACTGAATTTGTTATTTGGTTGAACTAAAGCTTTAATGACTATAAAATGGAAAGATTGATTACAGCCTGGCCTTATTGACTTCTAATTCCAGGTTGTTTAGCAAGTGTCTTATTTTTTGAGTCTCAGTTTCTACATGGTGGAATGAAGATATTAATAGTACCACCTCAGAGGGTGGTTATGAGGAGTTTATGAGCTATCCATGTAAGAGGTGCTCAATACCTTGTTTCAAACAATGACTAAGAACGTTTAGCCATAATATAAGATGAAGTCAAATGTAACCTGTAACTACCTTGTGAAAAAAAATGAAAAGGGCAAAATTATAGTCTTCTAAATTGTAAGTCTTTCAGCTTTACTTCTTGGGCAAATTTTCTATTGTCCATAAACACGAGCAAAAATAATTTTACTTGCCTAAGGGTGTAATCAAATAGTTTTCCTATATTTAACCCATCAAAACCTTCACCATATAATGAAGTATGACAATTTTGAAAAATATACCATGCACTAGTTTGGAAAATTTTGTCACAAGAGCAGTTGGCTGGCTTTATATCCACTTATATATATTTATGGTGAGTGCCGGGGGCTTGTTGCTTATTATTTATTTTGTTTGCATAGTGTGAATGCGATTTAAAAATTCATACTGTATTTTCAGCAAATGAATAACAGATGTTGAAATTCAAATGAATGCATTATAGGCAATAAATAGTTCTCATTTATATTTTGAATGTATTATATCATTATATGTATAATTAGAACATTTGAAAAAAAAGTATCCACATCACCAAGAAGAATAAAAGTTACTACAATCTAATATATATTGAAATACTATTTTAATATTTGGATAAAATAATTGTCTAATGAGAATATTGCAAGGTAGAACATCTCAGAAACTTGAAAAAAAATTTCTTCTTTATTTTAAAGATTTTATTTATTTACCTGAGAGAGAGCAAGAGAGAAAGCGAGAGAGAAAGAGATGGGGGAGGGAGAAGCAGACACCCCTCCGAGTAAGGAGCCCTATGTGGTGCCCAATCCCAGGACCCTGAGATCATGACCTGAGCCAAAGGCAGATGGTTAACCAACTGAGACACCAGGCGCCCCTCTAATGTACTTTAATTCATGAACACCCCTTTAACATTCTAAGCCCTCTTGCTCTTTTTTATTAAATATTTATTTATTTTAGAGAGAAACAGAGAGTGCTCTCCTGTGAGCAGGTGAGAGAATGGGGGGAGGGGCAGAGGGAGAGAATCTTCAAGCAGACCCCTTGCTGAGCTTCAGGAGTCTGACATAACCCATGAGGTCATGACCTGAGCTGAAACCAAGAGTCCATGGCTTAACCAACTGAGCCACCCAGGTGCCCCCTTCTTCCTCATTTTTAAATGAAGTAAAATGAATTGAGAACATATTTGATTTTGTTCTTTTCTCTAATTTGTTCCCTTCTCTTGTTTACCAGATAAAATTTAGATTCTCTATAATGAAATGAAAATCCATTGTTTGCAGACTCTTAATTTCAGACTTAACTATAGCAAAGCACTTAAAGAGATTCTTTTCAAAAGGTGCTGACACTGAATCAGAAGGTGATCTCATCTCAGTAGAGGCAGCAGAATTAGACCCATTAACTTCAATTGGAATTGAACAGCCACCCTGAGAAAGCTTGTCTAAGTGAAAATGAGTTTAGTCAAATTTAAGGCAAGGTGTATGAGAACATCTAAAAGTTTAATGTGATGCAAAGTATTTCAGTGTGGCCTATTAGTCACACCTAGAAGCCTGTTTTAAAAGTCTAGACAGACAATAAAAATAGCTACCAGAGAAAAATAAAGAAACATTCTAGATGCCCATGGGATTTTCCTTTAGTGGGTAAATGATTTAAACTAGCCATAAACCACCCCTCCACTATCAAATAGCTTTAAGATGGTTAATTTTAGTACAGAAGTCACATTTAAATATTTTCTTAAAATGTGGCCATATTATTCCTCAGAGCCTTATGGCTTTACCCTGCTGTGGACAAGAAACATTAAAAGACAAAAAAACCCCTGAGCACCACATTTAAAAACTTTGGGGGAACGTGTCATTTAAAGAGATTTCTTTTCCCAGTCTTGGAAACAATCGATCTCTCATTGTACTTTTGCAAATTCAGAACTTTATGTGCATATATTGCTATTTTTTCTACTTGTTGGAAGAGGTGTTACTTACATGTAGATTATATAACCATCCACCTCTGTAGGCACACGTGCATGTTTCTATTGATATACCCATCTATATATATTTGGGAGCCAGTTCTTAGAAAAGGTTATGTTAAAAGGTAAACTAAGGCATCAAATTTTCAGGAGTTTATTTGAGTGTATGTCCCTTTGAATCAGGTAGTGCCAAACCAAAGGTAGTTAGGAGAATTCCACTGACAGTAGCAGGAGCTGGGTGTTGGGGGGTGGGAGGGAGGTGCGTATTAGGATTTATATGGAAGATGAAGCAGCAAAGCAAGGAAATTGATTAACCATGGTTTAAGCAGTTGCTTATTTGGGAAAACTGGCTGTTTGTGATTGGTTGTTCTTGTTTGATTTTCTCAGGTTTGGATGCATTGACTCTGGCTTCGTTTTGGTTTGCTTACGTAGGTT
Organism: Ailuropoda melanoleuca; assembly: GCF_002007445.2. Lineage (NCBI taxonomy): Eukaryota > Metazoa > Chordata > Mammalia > Carnivora > Ursidae > Ailuropoda > Ailuropoda melanoleuca. Next base: position 154,135,710 of record NC_048219.1, read on the forward strand.
ACCAAGGCATTATAACTATCTCAGTCTAATGGCCTCCCTATTTAAATACTTCAACAGTTAGAAGACTGGAAGCAGTGTTTCTATGCCTATAACTTCTTTACATTTTCCTGCCATGCGGGGATTAGGGCGCACCTGGTTCCCCTGCAGAGTACAAGAGACTCCGTTAGCACTGATTTATTTAACTTCCTCATTTCTACTAAACACAATCAACCCCAGGATCAATGGAAGAAGGAATTTGAATCTTACAAAAGCACAAATTTGATCTGCATGAGCTATAATGCTAGGCAGTGGAGCAAACCATGGAACTGTTGAGAGAGTTTAGCCAACTCTTGATTTGGCCTCTTTACCTAACTTGCTATGTTCCATACTTGTGTTTGCAAAAAATTGTCATTCCATGAAGATGAAACTCCAGAGAAAGCCGAAAGAGATAAATTTGAGAGATCAGACTAGGAACATAAAACCTGCAAACCTGGAAAAATGATACAAGGTAAATGCAAAAATTCGTTTAGAAAGTGTTCAGATAGTGCAACTGCAAAAGTCAAGATTATATTTTAGAATCAGATGCTCAGTCTGAAGAATTAAAGAAATCAAAGACAGATTTGGTTATGATAATAATTACAGTAGTATCAGTGTTTTGACCAGAGATATTGCCTATGATTTGAAGGACATTTCATAAGAAAAGCATCAGTTACCTTATAGTATGGCAGCACCTGACAGCCAAAATATATATTATAGCACTTTTCATATTTATCAGAAAAAATAAAAATAAACTCTAATGAGGCTTATGTAGTTCTCTGTGTAGCCAGTCATCAGCCACTTTTAATTTTTTTTGGAATTTACTAATATTTCTTAAAATCGTATGTTAAAAATACAAATACAGGAAAAAGAAAAATCGATGAATTTATCTCAAAGATATTTATGTTTAAAAGAGGGAGTAAAAGCAAAAGAACTACTTTAGGAAATTATAGTTATTTATCACACATCTGTTTTTACTTTACCATGTCTAGCTATAGAGAACTCCATTAGAAATACAAATTAAGAAGAGAAAGGCTGATCAGAAAAATGAATTTGTGTCGAAATGAAATGCTTATTTTTAGAATACTTTTAAAATGTCAATATTATCAAATTAGTTAATATACATTTTTTAAAAATAAAGTTGATCTATGAGACTAGTAATAAAAACAGTGACCCTTTTATTATCCCTTATCACTCCTTATTTCTGCTCCCAGAGACAACTGCATTGACCATTGAACTCTTCTGTCTACCTCCAGATTGCTAAATAATACCTTTACACTGACATTTTGTGGTTTTTCAATATTAGTTCTTATCCATGGCCTCTTACTACAGAAGATGGGTGTTCTTTCCCTTGTCTTTACACTCCCTAAATATTCTCATTTCCATCTTCTTCAGATATATCACATGTGTCTTAGGAAGCTAATATTTATTGCTTAAATGGTTTCTAATGGAGATGTCACAATGAATACTCTGTGTAATGTGTTTTTCCTTGAGTTAGCATTTGTCCCCCTCATTGGCTTAATTGCTACTAATAAATTCCAAAAATGTCCCATAAAATTCCTCTCAAATATAATCAAACATGTATGGTAAACTATTATTTTTATTTTTTCATATATTTTATTATTTTGCATAAAAATTTCCCATAACATTTTCCAATGTTTTATTACTATCTTGCTCCAATTTGGACCCTTTGTTTTAAGACCTGCTGAATATCCAGACTTTATTTCTTCTAAATTTTCTTTGCTTCATTTAGTAATAATAGCCACCCTTTCGGGGTTCCTCTAGGATGTGGGAGGTTTCAGGCAAAGTACTATGTTGCAAGCTTCCTCTTTATATAAACAATTCCATTAAAAAATATATAACAGAGTTCATGGACTCCTTTGAATTATAGTAACTTATTGATGGAAATTTAAGATGATTAGTAAATAGAATTATTACTCATTACTCATGAAACTCTAGCACCCATTGTGTTGCTTGAGAATACTGGTTTTCAAAGACTCTCTCATAGGTTGGTATTGTGCTTAATTGATGACTACAAAAACACATCTTACGGAATTAAGGAAAACAGGAATGTTAATTAGTTTTCTTGTCATGTTGAATTTATCATTCAACAAGTATAATGTAGTGTAAATGCAAAACAACACATCTTCCAACCTTATCTCTTGAAGTCTAACCGGAACTGTTTCATCCCTAGAATCCCTAGATCTCCCACAATGTTGACCACATCCCTGTCTGTCATCATATTGGGTGGATGCTTATGGGGGGTGGATGCTTATGGGAGATAAGACAGGGCAAATAATCCTCCTTTCAGCAGGGTTTAAAATCTATCTGGGAGAATACATCATCAATACAGTGATTGAGGCAAGAGAGGACATCAATTACAAAGGCCTGTTAAAGGGGCACCTCAGTGGCTTAGTCGGTTAAGAATCTGCCTTCACCTCAGGTCATGATCCTAGGGTCCCGGGATTGAGTCCCATGTTAGGTTCTCTACAGGGAGACTGCTTCTCCCTCTCCTTTTCCCTCTGTACCTCCACCCTGCTCGTGTTCTCTCTCACGTGCTCTCTCTCAAATAAATAAGTAAAATCTTTAAAAAAAAAAAAAGGAAGGAAGGAAGGAAAAGAAAGTCCCATTGATATTATAGAGCAGTGTGGCCTTGCACCCTCAGAAGAAATAGGGCACAGACACTCGTGGAAAAATACTTGATGTGTGTCACAGAGTGTGGACAAAGGGTTGGGTTAATGTCCTACCTGCTAGCACCTGACGACATACAAGGTAAAGGATTCCTGTTCCCACCTCTGGTACCTGTAGGTGCTCTGACAAAAGGTAGCATCACACTTAACACATTGATCAAATGGGAGCCAGAGTAGGGCCCACTAACTAACACAGTTCTTGTCCAAAGGCCACCATGGACAGTTGGTAGTTCAAAGTACTGAACTTATTTTGTCCCCAGTGTAAGAGCCCTGCAAAGTCCATCTCCAGCAAGCTGGAAGCCCAAATTAAGGAAAAATATCAAGGCGTTAAGTTTACTCATGTGTTGATTGCTTTTTCTTCTTTCTTAAAGCACATATGTACAGAGAAATGAAAATGCAGAAAAAACATGGTGGATAATGGCTGCATGAAAGTATATGGTAGGTTAGTAGATGGAATCAAGGTCAAAAGTGATGGGTTGGCCTTGATATAAGTGGAATGTATTCCACTGTAACAAAAAGGGAAGCAAAGAATATAGGAATGAATTTGGAATATGTTAGGACAATGAGGTAGCACTTATTTGATTGCATCTCTTTTTTCAGTGAAATATAAGAGACATCATCAGATGTGAGAATGTGTTGTAGGCTTTGATGTGCGGAGTCTGAGGAGAGAGAAGGAAGTGTACATATCCTCTTTAAAGACTTCTAAGTAAGGAAAGGTGTGTTTAAGTCCTTATTGTTATTATTAAATTAAATACATAGTTTGGGGCAGCTGGGTGGCTCAGTCAATGAAGCAGCTGCCTTTAGCTGGGGTCATGATCCCAGGGTCCTGGGGTCAAGCAAGCTCCTTGCTCAGCGGGGAGCCTGCTTCTCTCTCTGCCTGCTGCTCCCCCCTGCTTGTGCACTCTCTCTCTCTGAAAAATAAATAATTAAAAATCTTAAAATAAAATACATAATGTTTTAAAGAATATCTTTAGTTATAGTGAAAAGATAGGAGGGATGGGTTATGAACCATTGAAAATGGCATTGGTCTGGTCATTATCATCTATCTTCTTATATTAGTCGCTTGTGAGATAATCCAAACCCTAATAAATCCCAATTATTTACTCATTAGTAGAAGTAGGCATCAGGCCAAATCAGTCTGTTTCTTTTAAATTCTCTTACTTTCTCAATAAGGTTTCTGATTCTGGGTAACGTTAAGTTTTGTTTCAGATGATGGGGAAGATAAATTATTCAATACAAGGGCAAATTTAAGTATATAAGTAAAGTCATAGAGAAAGGAATACATATGAAATTTTCAGAGGAAAATGAATGGATTAATAGTAATAAAGGCTTTACTGTCTGGAAACTCATAGTTCCAAAGCATGGGTGAATTTATAATAAATTCTTTATTAGCCTGATGATTATTTGGCATAATGGCATGGCATTAAAGGTAAAAATCTAGAAATAATTCCTTCTTTGCGATCATTTTAGGTAGGCACTGTGAACGTATCTTGCACTCAAGAGGGAATGAATTATTCCTTTACTCTCCCTGTAAGTGCTTAATCTTTAAAAGCTTAAATCAAAAATATGTAGATATAACACAGATTGAAATAACTATAAGGTTTATTGACTATATCTCTTTGTTGCAGTATTTCAAAGCGCAGTAGTGCTTATAGAGGTCACATTTATTTATACAACTCAAAATAACACCTTTGCAAACTATAAACATTAGTGCCCACTTCCATAGAGCACTAGCAAACTATAAACATTAGTGCCCGTTTCTTTCCAAAAAACATGCAGCCGTAAGATATCTAGGTCTCTGCCCAAGAAGTGGTATCCAGTGTCTCATTATGAATTAATATATCATCTTCAAAGAGAGAGGTAGAATTGTTTCTTATCAAGAGAATTGCTCATGTCTTCCAGGCCCTCTGTAATATTAGTGAAAAATATCAAAAGCATATATATAAACTAAGCCTCATAGAAGTAGTAATACATATAGAGGAATAAATAAATGAAAAATCATTTCAGTATTAGCAACTGCAATACTAACATACTTCCTAAATAATATTTAGGAAATAAAAATTATTTTTTTTCCAGAAATGGAGTTTTATTTCTTTTTTATATATAATAAAATATTTGCTATAGATTGACCTGAATATATTACTTTAAAATAATTGGTTCAGTTATATTATTTCACATTATACTCTCACTACAATGGTATTTTTAAGTCCTCCAATAACATACAATTATGTATACAGCATCTTCTATGCAAATGCAATTTGAAATATAGTCCAAATATTGCATATTTTTTTAGTAAAGAAAAGGGTAGGAGCATTGTTTGTTTTAGAATTCTTATGCTTGGAACTTGCAAACAATATTATTTGGGAAAGACATGGGTGATGATATTGTAGTAGTAATTTTGATTGCATCATACCATGCACCGATTTGTATCTGTGTAGAAACTAGTGAGGGAATTTAAATGGGAATTTAAAATGACTTACTGTGGAAGAAAGCTGATGCACTCCAGGAGAAGCTGTCCTTAATAGAAAATATTATATTTTTATTTGGAAAACTGTATCTGGAAATACTCAAAGCAGCCAGCTGTGAAAGCTTTCTTCAGAAGAGCAAATATGAAATTTTCTTTTCAAATGATTTGAAAAGAAGGTACATTCTGAATACTTACATATCAAAGAGACCAGAAGCTTTAGAAATGTCTAAAATATACATGTTCTATAAAGTTATCCTCAGATATTTGTGTCTGAGAAAAATCAAAAGTACATATAGGGTTTTTTCAAAAGTTTGTCTTCTGTACATCTCTTTTTGATATGTAAGTTGATTTGAAAATATTTTTTGGAGATGCTCTCTAGCATAGACCCTGTAATAATTTGACTTGGAATACATACGAAATTTTTAATATGAATACTTTTTTAAAGGCAGTGACTCTATTAAATATATTTAGGCATTACCCAGCTTTCAAATTTGTTTCTCTCTCATCAAGAATAAGACATAAATGTGAGGGTTGTATTTTTAGTAGCAGCTGCAAAATTTCATTACAGATCGGTCTTTGCTTTCCCCTTTTATTTAAAATAGAAGAGAATGTTTTCTTTTCAAGCTATGAGTACAGTTATTTTATAATGTTATTTTTCTCCATATTATGAAAATATAACAATGTGGGGAACAAAGGCAAAAGAAATGTAGATAAAATTTAATGTCCTTATAATCTGCAGCCCACTGACAAATACTTGAGGCAGGCAGAGTATAACATTTCTCCAGGAACTCGCAATCTTAACCTTAATGCCCTGGTAGAGGAAAAAACAACCTTAGCTTGACAATAACCAGGCCTCCAGTATCTTGTGAGTCTTCTTTAGCATATGAAAGTCCTATTGAAAACTTCCCTTTGTCTTGACCTCCCCCAACTCCACAGTGTATAATTAACTGCTCCTTAAAACCCCAGTGCACCTCTTTCTGCCCACGGATCCTGTCCCTGTGCTATAATAAAAACCACCTTTTTTTTGCATCGAAAACGTCTCAGGAATTCTTTCTTGGCCTTCATCTCTGATCCCAACATTTCCACATCATATAATAGAAGAACATACTTGATATTCACCCTGTATAACTCATTGACTTTATATTAACTTTTAGTATAAAAATTTTTTGAAGTATAATTGACACGTAATGAAATGCTCAGATCTTAAATGTATCATGTAGTTAACTTATACAGATTTGTTACAAATGCATGCTTTCGTGTAACCTGCACCCCACCTACATACAGAAATTTTCTCCATCCAGAAAGTTCTCTTGTACATGTCAGTTCCTTTACTGATATAGTTATTTGAATAATGTCAAGATTAAAATAGGACATTGCTCAGTTTTATATCATATTGCCATAGTATAACATTACTAATAGTGATTTACAAGACAAAACTGAATAACTGATATTCTAAAACAAGTATAATGCAAACAATAACATGAGACAAAGCACTAGATTGTGATTTGGTGTGTGAGCCAAATGAAATATGTGGATCAAACTCCCAACTCACTATTGTACGGAAATAAGTTATCCTTGTTAACTGTAGCATCATTTAAATGAGATGAGTGTATTGGGTCAAAGCTTTGTTTTATGTGTTTTTGTTTTGTTTTGGGATGTCTTGTTTCTCTTGACTGCATAACGGTGTGTTACATGGGCAACAGAGGGTTTGAGCTCAATAATTTTACAATCTAATTGATACAAGTCAGCTTTGTATATTAACTGCTAGAGGTCCATTAAACTGTTGATCAATTTGTGTTGATCAACTCTAAATTTTGCATTGGGTCCCCTACAAAACCACCTGAGGGCACTCTTTGTCTTGTTAATTTGTGAAACATGGATACTTTGTATTACAGAGTCAGTGAATGATGGCCTCTCTTTCTTGTTGCACACAAGTTTTTCCATGTCAAATCTTCAGCCTCATCCTGGAAGAACTCCACTTTCTATAAAAGCTATACATTATGTAAATGTATCTTTGTAAATGACAAACATTTTTACTTTGTATAACAATGTACATTTTAGGACAACTGTACATGATACAATTTAAAAATTAACATGTAGGAAGAGTTTTAAAACAACAGAAAACAAAGCAACAAACATTCAAAAGTCAGTTGGTTTTAACTTCTATGATCAGACTTCAAAACAGATTCTAACTCAAAGGTGTTCTCTCTCAAAATTGTTAAACCCTCCTTGGAAACTCTCTGTGTGTTCTCAGCTTTATCTGCACAACCTACTTATAACCCTTTTCTTCCTTTAGTTCCTTTCCCCAACTTTGGAAATATGGTACCATTTTTTCAGGAAAAAATAATCGTATTACAAAACTGTTGGATAAGAAAGCAGATCTACAGAAGCTGAAATCTTAATTTGGTTCAAAGCAGAGTTAGAGATTTTAATTAAGAATTCTTTCAGAAGTAGAGTGACAGAAATATGCAAGAGAACTCTAAATTTTGCTGGTATTTATTTTCCTTAACAGCCAGATCTCCAACAACTACTTTGCCTAATTTTTAACTTATTAGGAAAAATGGTTAATATCAGCAGGAGGGGAAAAAGAAGATTGATTTAAATAATAACTCTTTAAAACTTTTAGAATTACCATGAGAAGTAAAGAAAAGTAGGAAGTAAACTGCATAAGTTCTCTTTTAAAAGTCTTTTTCTTAATGGTAGACATGAAAATAGAATAAAAATTGTAGCAAAGTAAAGATAAATATACAGGAGACTTCAGAGGTTCAGTTGGTTAAATGTCTGCCTTTGGCTCGAGTCATGATCTCAGGGTGTTACAGGATTTTGTGTCCCCTTAGTGCCTGAGATTCTTGGTCGCACTGGATGAGTGGTGGGCAGCAAAGCAAAATTTATTGAACAAGAGTACAAAGCTCCCGGAGAGGGAGGGGAACCTGGGTGGGTTGCCCCCGAATTTTCTGAGTTTAGGGGTTTTTATTAGCTCTTTTGAGGAACTATCTTAAGCAATCAGGGTGTGCTGAGTCGTGCCAATCAGGGCTTTGGTCTCTTATCTGTCTACCTATTAGGTTAACATCCACGTGCTAATGGTCATTTTATTTTTTTCTCATACCTGGGGGCTTAGGTCTTAACTGACCCTTGCCCATGATATTGACAAATGCTTTTTGTGGTGAATTGTTTTATATTAGGATGTTTGGCAGAAGAATGTCAGAGCAGTCCTGTCTAAGCTGCAAAACAGGATGTCATAGCTATTTTATTTTTAGCTGTCCTGACTCCATATCTTTTTGTTGGGTCCCTGGCCCTGACTATGTAACTGTCCAACTAACTCCTAACAGGGGTCCTGAAATTGAGCCCTGCGTTGGGCTCCCTGCTCAGGAGGGAGTCTGCTTCTCCCTCTACCTCTGCCCCTCCCCCAACCCATGTGTGCACATGCTCTCTCTCAAATAAAATCTTTAAAAATAAGTAAATAAACAGGAGACTTCAAAATTACATTTCAGGAAATTTCAAGCACTATTTAGGAGTAGAGCCATGAACTGAAATGTAAAAAGAGCCTCATCTACTTTTTTAATAGATTCAAACTAGAATTAGGGAGGTTGGGCAGAAAAAAATAAATGAAACAGTGAAATAGCCAAAATAGAAAATAGGCAATATATAGTTCAAATGTTTACAACATATTCTGACTTTTAGTTTAATCTTACTGTGATCTGAGAACATATTTGGTATGATTTCTATTTTGTTTTCTTTTCTTTCTTTTATTTTTTTAAAGATTTTATTTATTTATTTGACAGTAAGAAAGACAGCCAGTGAGAGAGGGAACACAAGCAGGGGGAGTGGGAGAGGAAGAAGCAAGCTCCCAGCAGAGCAGGGAGCCCAAGGCGGGGCTCGATCCCAGGACCCTGGGATCGTGTCCTGAGGTGAAGGCAGATGCTTAACGACTGAGCCACTCAGGCGCCCTGATTTCTATTCTTTTAAATTTGTTGAAGTCCAGAATGTGGTCTGTTAGAATATCAATTAGATAAAATTGACTTCTTTACATAGCTGCACTGAATTTAATTGACATTATAAAAAACTTGACTCAGAATAAAACACATTTTTGTGAAGCTTACATGGAAAATTCACCAAATAGACTGCATTCCAGATAGCCGAAAAATCCCCAAGTATTGAAAATTTTTAAAAAATACACTTCTAAATAACCAATATGTCAATGAAGTCTTCAGAGAAACTGAAATATTTGAACTAAATGGAAATGAAAATAATACTTACCAAGGACACCCGGGTGGCTCAGTCTGTTAGGCATCCACCTCTTGATCTCAGCTCAGAGTCCTGAGTTCAAGCCCTGCATTGGGCTTCATGCTGGGTGTGGAGCCTAGTTAAAAAAAAAAAAAACTTATCAAAATCTGTGGAATATGGTGAAATCAGTGCTTAGATGGAAATTAATAGCACTAAATGCATATGTTAGAAAAAAGAAATGTCTAAAATCAAAAACCTAAGCTTTTATCTTACGAAAATAGAGAACAATTTAAAACCTAAAAAAAAAAGCAGAAGAAAAGAAATAGTAAAAGAGCAGATGTTAATAACATTGAAAGCAGGCAAATAGTAAATTTAAAATCAAAAGCTATTTCCATGAAAAGATAATTAAATTAATAAACCTTGAGCAAGGCTAATCAAGAAAAAAAAAGACACAAATCATTAGTATAAAAAAGAAAAAATGAAAGAGGCCATTTCATGGAAATTCAAAGGGTAATAAAGGAATATTTGTGTGCCCGCAAATTTGATAACTTACGTAAGATGAACAAATTCCTTGAAATATACAAACTACCAAAACTCACAAAAAGAGAAATAAATCATTTTAATAAGTCTGTATTCATTTTAATTATTTAATCAATAATCAAAACCTTCCAAAAAAGACATCACCAGGACCCGTGGGCAGAAAGAGCTGCTTTGGGGTTGTGAGGGGTGGCAATTATATACCTACAAATTGGGAGGCGGTTAGGAGTAGCATAATTCTCTAAGGAGTTTCAGAAACAAGGTTTCCAGGACCTTGAGGGGCTAGGTATTGTTAGGATGAGGTCATCTATTACTGTCTACTAAACCTTAGTCAAGAGACCCTTTAGATGTAGATCCGTGGGTCATATGCTTGGGGGATGATTGCTAACATGTATTTTGGAGGGTTTAGAGATAAAGGAAATTTCCAAAGGAATTTTTATATGTTAAAGAAGATTTACAGGATCCTGGGGATTGGCTAAGATTGATTTTTACCCTTAGTGCAGTATTAACATCCAGGTAGCTGAGTTTCTAGGGGAATGTCTGCCTGTTTCAAGGACTTGTGAGTGGGCTGAGAGTAATAAGGAAATTTAATTTTTCTTTTGCCTCTGTTTCCCACATCATTAGTGACAGAAGGATGTTAACATCTCAAACTGTATTGCTCAGTTTGTGTATTTCTCTTAAATTGTTAAATGCTTTCCTCATATATTTTGACATATTTAGTATGTATCATTGTGTAATGCCCTGCTGATCTTATCCATGATACAACTCACCATTTTTAATAGTCAGCTTTGTCTCAAATTAATAATTACTCTAGGGTTTTGGTATTTTGGTGTTGTTTGTTTGTTTGTTTTTAGCATTGAGTATCTTCATCCCTTTACCCTTAACCAATCTGTGTCTTTATATTTAAAGTGCTCATCTTGTAGATAGCAAATTGTTGGGTCTTGTGTTTTATTTACCCAGACATTCTTTGTCTTTTCATTGGTGTATTTATACTATTTCCATTTAAATTATTATTTATATATTTTAATACTCACTGTTTGTAATTGTTTTTTATGCATTGCATTTATTCTGTTTTTTTTTCCTTTTCTTTTTCTGACTTCTTTGGTATATAATTTCATTCTCTCCCCTTTTTTATCAAAATAATTACACTCCAATTTTTCAAAAAAACAATTGCCTTCAAATTTACAGTATGCGGTTTTAGCTAATCTAAACCTACTTTCAAATAACACTATACTAACTCATGAGTATTAAGGTATTCCCAATTCCATTCTCTCATCTTGTAACATTGCTATCATTTATTTTACTTAGCCCTATGCTATATGCTGTATTGGTGCAGTAGGTTGTTACTATTATTGCTTTAAAGTTATCTTTTAAATCAATTAAGTATAAGCAAAATAATGTTTTATTTTTATTATTCTTTCTCCAACCCTCTTTATTTATGTAGGTCTATCTTTATATAGAACTTTTTTTTTTTATGTAGAACTTTTTTCAACATCTCTTTCGCAGCTGGTCTGTTGGAAATGAATTCCCTCAGTTATTATTTTTCAGAGAAATTATTCCTCTTTCAATTTTGAAAGATGATTTTGTTAGACAGAATTCTAGACTGGTGATGTTTTTTTCTTTCAACACTCAAAATATTTAGATCCATTCTCCTCTTCCATGCATGGTTTCTGATCTTACAAGCAGTCTACTGTAATCCTTACCCTTGTTCCTCTTCAGGTTAGCTGTTTTATTCTTTAGGATCTTTCAAGATTTTCTTTTTCTTCTGTTTCTCCATTTTGAATATAATGTCTTTGAAAGTGTGTGTGTGTGTGTGTGTGTGTGTGTGTGTGTGTGTGTGTATTGGCATTTTTCCTGCTTCATGTTCTCTGGGCTTTGTAGAATTAAGGTTTGGAGTCTGTCCTTAACTTGTAAAAAGTTTTCAGCTATCATTACTACAAATATTTCTTCTGTTCCATTATTTCTTTCTCTTTCTGGTGTGCTGATTATGTACTATTTTATACAGTTTGCTATTTTTCATAGTTCTTGACTGTATTTTCATTTTTTTCTGTTTGCATTTCATTTTGGGAAGATTCTGTTGGCCAACTTCAAGCTCACTGATTCTTTACTCAGCAATTTCAAGTCTACTGATGATTCTGGTGAAGGCATTATTTGTTTCTGCTACTCTAAGTTTAATTTCTATAATTTCCTTTTGATTATTTTTTAGAGTTTCCATCTTTCTGCTTATACTTTAATGTCCATTGAAATCATTAATGTATGAATTACAGTTATTTTAAATTCTCTGTCTGATAATTCCAATATCTATTAAATCTGGTTCTGATATTTGCTATACCTGGTCAGCCTTTTTTTTTCTTGCCTTTATCGTGATTTCTGATTTTTCTATTAAAAGACGTATTTTATCAGACGTATTTTGCCTAGGAACTGAGGCAAATAGGCCTTTAATGTGAGGATTCATGTTAATTTTTGGTAGTAGTTATACTCTGTTTAATATTCTTAAATTGTAAACACTAGAAGCTTCACATTCCTGTAGTGTCCTTGTTTTTTATCTCCTCTGATTTTGAGCTTCCCTTTGTACTGCCTCAGAGAATTTTTGTGTCTTGCAGTTCTTTCAGCCTTAATCTACTGTCATTATTTTTTAAAATTATTCATTTATTTATTTGAGAGAGAGAGAGAGCACGAGTGGGAGGGACAGAGGGAGAGGGAAGGCAAATCTCAAGCAGATGCCACTCTGAGTGTGGAGCCTGACATGGGGCTCAATCTCATGACCCTGAGATCACAACCAGAGATGAAACCAAGAGTCGGACACTTAACTAACTGCACCACCCAGGTGCCCCTTAGTCTACTATCATTATACTCTTTTTTTAATTAATGTAAAAGTTATACAGAAGTCTGTATTGAAGACTGTTTTGGAAGTTTACAGTTTATATTCTTTTTATTGGAGTATAAATAACATAGAGTGTTATATTAGTTTCATGTGTACCATATGATTCAACAGTTTTGTACATCACTCAGTGTTCCTCACAATAAGTGTACTCTTAATCCTCTTTATCTATTTCAGCCATCTCCCCATCCTACGTCCTTTCTGACAACCACCAGTTTGGTCTCTGTATTTAAGAGTCTGGGTTTTTTATCTCTTTTTTTGTTTGTTCATTTGTTTTGTTTCTGAAATTCTGCATGTGAGTGAAATCATATTGTCTTTCTCTGACTTGTTTTGCTTAGCATAATTCACTCTAGCTCCATCCATGTCAGGGCAAATGGCAAGTTTCTTTCTTTTTGATGGCTCAGTAGTATTTCATTGTGTATGTATATTACATTTTCTTTATCCATTCATCAGTTGATGGACATTTGGGCTCTTTCCATAGTTTGGCTATTGTTGGTAATGCTGCCATAAACATCAGGGTGTATGTGCCCCTTCAAATCAGTATTTTTGTATTTGGTAGTATTGCTGTGTCGTAAAGTAGTTCTGTTTTTAACTTTTTGAGGAACCCCTATACTCTTCTCCAGAGTGGTTTTACCAGTTGTGTTCCCACTAGCAGTGTGGGAGGGTTCCCCTTTTTCCGCATCCTCACCAACACCATTGTTTCCTGTGTTAATTTTAACCATTCTGACAAGTGTGAGGTGATATCTCATTGTAGTTTTGATTTGTATTTCCCTGATGATGGGTGACATTGAGCACCTTTTCATGTGTCTGTTAGCCATCTGTATGTCTTCTTTGGAAAAATATTTATTCACGTCTTCTGTATGGCTGAGTAATATTCCATTGTGTGTGTGTATGTGTGAGTGTGAGTGTGAGTGTGTAAACCACATGTTCTTTAGCCATTCATCTATGGATGAATACTTGGGTTGCTTTAATATCTTGGCTATTATAAATAATGCTATAATAAACATAAGGGTGCATATCTCTTTTCAAATTAATGTTTTAGCTTTTATTGGGTAAATATCCAGTGGTAAAATTATTGGATCATGTGATAATTCTATTTTTAATTTTCTAAGGGATCTCTATAGTGTTTCTCACAGTGGCTGTACCAGTTTGTGTTCCTAAGAACAATGCACAAGCATTCCTTTTTCTCCACATCCTCACTAACACTTGTTATTTCTTGTCTTTTTGATTCTAGCCATCCTGATGGTTGAAAAGTGATATCCTTGTGGTTTTAACTTGTATTTCCTTGATGATGTTGAGCATCTTTTCATGCATCTGTTGGCCATTTGTATGTCTTCTTTGGAAAAATGTCCATTCAGATCCTCTGCCCATCTTTAATAAGATTATTTATTGTTTTGGTATTGAATTATGTAAGTTCTTTGTATATTTTGGATATTAATCCCTTATCAGATATATCAGTGGCAGATATCTTCTCCCATTTAATAGGTTGCCTTATTGCTTTATTGATGCCTTCCTTCACTGTGCAATAGCTTGCTTCCCTTGCCTCATTAGACCTAGGTAGAGGCTAATGTCAAAGTAATTCGTGTTTTCTTCTAGGAGTTTTATGGTTTCAGGCCTTACATTTAGGTCTTTAATTCATTTTGAGTTTATTTTTGTGTATGGTATAAGAAAGTGGCCCAGTTTCTTTTTCTTTTCTTTTCTTTTTTTTTTTTTGCCTATAGCTGTCCAGTTTTCCCAGACTATTTGTTGAAGAGAATGTCTTTTCCCCATTGTATATTCTTGCTCCTTTGTTATAGATTAATTGACCATATAATTTTGGGTTTATTTTTGGGCTCTCTATTCTGTTCTGTTGATTTTTTTTTTTTAAGATTTTATTTATTTATTCGACAGAGATAGAGACAGCCAGAGAGAGAGGGAACACAAGCAGGGGTAGTGGGAGAGGAAGAAGCAGGCTCATAGCTGAAGAGCCTGATGTGGGGCCTGATCCCAGAACGCCGGGATCACGCCCTGAGCAGAAGGCAGACGCTTAACCGCTGTGCCACCCAGGCGCCCCTGTTCTGTTGATTTTTGAGTCTGTTTTTGTGCCAGTATCATACTGTTTTGATTACTACAACTTTGTAGTGTATCTTGAAATTTGGTATTGTGGTAACTCCTGCTTTGTTTTTCTTTTTTTAAGATTGCTCTGGCTATTTGGAGTCTTTTTTGGCTCCATACATTTTAGTATTCTTTGTTTTTGTTCTGTGAAAAATGTTGGTATTTTGTTAAGGATTGCATTAAATCTGTAGATTGCTTGGAGTAGTATGGGCATTTTAATAATCCAATATTAAACGTTCTTCCAATCCATGAGCATGGAATATCTTTCCATTTGTTTGGGCTATCTTCAGTTTCTTCCAACAGTTTTTGGAGTATAGGTCTTTTCTCCTTGGTTAAGTTTATTCCTAGGTATTTTATTATTTTTGGTGCAATTTTAAATGGGATTGTTTTCTTAGTTTCTCTTTCTGCTACTTTCTTGTTAGTGTATAGAAATGTAACAGATTTCTCTATATTGACTTTATATCCCACAACTTTACTGAATTCATTAATCAGTCTAGTAGTTTTTTGGTGGAGCATCTAAATACATAAAGCAACTATTAACAGACATAAAGGAAGAAATTAACAGTAATACAATACTAATAGGGGACTTTAACACCCCTTTTACATCAATGGATAGATTGCCCACACAGAAAGTCAACAAGGAAACAGTGGAATTGAATGACACATTAGACCAGATGGACCTAACAGATATATTCAGAACATTCCATCCAAAATCAGTAGATTACACATTCTTTTCAAGTGTACACAAAACATTCCCCAGAGTAGATCATGTGTTAGGCCATAAAATAAGTCTCAACAAATTCAAAATGATTGAAATCATATCATGTATCTTTTCTAACCACAGTGGTATGAAACTAGAAATGAATCACAGGAAAAATCTGAAAAGACCCTAAATACATGGAGGCTAAACCATATGCCACTAAAGAATGAGTGAATCTAGGGGCACCTGGGTGTCTCAGTTGGTTAAGTGTTTGCCTGTGGCTCAGGTCATGATCCCATGGTCCTGGGATGGAGCCCCACGTTGGGCTCCTTGCTCAGCGGAGAGTCTACTTTTCCCTCTCCCTCTGCTCCTCCCCCCTGCTCATGTGCATGCTCTTTCTCTCTCTCAAATAAATAAATAAAATCTTTTTAAAAAATGAGTGAATCTAACCAATAAATCAAAGAGGAAATTAAAAAATACATGGAGAAAAGTGAAAATGAAAACACATTGTTCAAAATCTTTGGGATGCAGCAAAAGTGGTTTTAAGGGGAGGCTGTAGCCATACAGACTTACCTCAAGAAACAAGAAAAATCTCAAGTAAACATCCTAACCTTACACCTGAAGGAGCTAGAGAGAGAAAAAAACAAAGCCCAAAGTCAGTAAATGCCCAAAACCATAGCAAAGATTAGAGCAGGTATCAGTGAAATAGAGACTAAAAATACCCCAGTAGAATAGAACGATGAAACCAGGAGCTTGTTCTTGAAAAGATAAGCAAAATTAATAAACTTTTAGACAGACACATAAAGAAGAAAGAGAGGGGACTCAGATAAAATCAGAATTGAAGGAGAAATAACAACTTACATTACACAAAGGATTATAAGAGAATATTATGAAAAATTATATGCCAAGTAATTGGACAACCTAGGAGAAATGGATCAATTCCTAGAAACATATAACTTTCCAAAGCCGAATCAGGAAGAAATAGAAAATTTGAACAGACCAATTGCTAGCAATGAAATTGAATCAGTAATCAAAAAATTCCCAATAAATGAGCCCAGGACCAGATGGTCTCACAGTTAAATTCTACCAAACATTTAAAAAAGAGCTAATACCGTTTTTCTCAAACTACTACAAAATATAGAAGAGGAGGAAAGATTTCAGATTGCTTCTACAAGGTCAGCATTACCTTGATAACCAAACCAGACAGAGACACTACAAAGATACTGCATGCCAGTATTTCTGATGAACATAGATGCAAAAAATTCTCAACAAATTTCTTTTCCAGTTATTGCAGCTTCAGTTACCACGGCCAACAAAGGTGGCATTCTCTAATAAGATGGTGCAAGAAGTCCTGCATGGGAACTAGTGCATGGGCTGGAAGTTTTTGGAGATGGTTGAACTGAAGATTGGCTAGAAGTACTATGACCCTCAAAAGGACAAACTCTCCTCCAGAATCGTCAAGCTTAATTCCTCTCCCCACCCCAATTCTCCGTGTGTTTTGGGGGACCTGCAGCACTGTGATGAGGCCAAGAATGTGGCTTGGCTCATGTGGCCTATGTGGATAATGTCCCACATGGACATAGAGGTGCTGAGGAAACTCAACAAGAGTAAGAAATTGGTCAAGAAGCTGGCCAAGAAGTATGATGCCTTCTTGGCTTCAGAATCTCTAATCAAGCAGACCCAATGTATACTGGGCCCCAGCCTGGCAAATTCCTTCCTTGCTAACCCACAATGAGAACATGATGGCCAAAGTCAAAGCAAAGTCCACAGTCAAATTCCAGGTGAAGAAGATGCTGTGTCTGGCAGTGGCCATTGGCTATGTGAAGATGATAGATGATAGATGATGACCTTATGTACAGTATCCACTTAGCTGTCAATTTCTTGGTGTCATTGCTCAAGAATTGGCAGAGTGCCCTGGCTTTATGCATTAAGAACACCATGGGTGATCCTCTTTACTAAGGCACAGCTTAATAAATCCTAATGCTACCGTTAAAAAAAAAATCCTCAACAAAATAATATCAAACCAAATCCAACAATACATTAAAAAAATCATTCACCATGATCAAGTGGGATTTATTTCAGGGATTCATGGGTGGTTCAGTATTTGCAAGTCAATCATCATGGTACATCACATTATCGAAAGACAGGATAAAAAAACATATGATCATCTCAATAGATGCAGAAGAATCATTTGACAAAGTGCAACATCTATAAAAACTCTTAACAAAGTAGGCTTAGAGAGAACATACCTCCATGTAATAAAGGCCAAATAAGAAAAATCCACAGCTAACGTTATACTCAATAGTGAAAACCTGAGAGCTTTTCCTTTAAGATCAGGAACAAGACAAGTTTGTCCACTGTCACCACTTTACTCAACATAGTACTAGAAGTCCTAGCCACAACAATCAGACATAAAAAAAAAAAAAGACATCCAAATTGGTATATAAGAAGTAAAACTTTATTTACAAATGAAATTCTATATATTAAGTTATTGTGGTGTGATGTTGTGCTATGTGGAAGAGAGGGAGGATTGTATAAGCTTCTCATTAAATCTTAGTCTTTCTTGGGCCTGTGCCTTTGGGAGGTGACCTTCGCAAGTGTTTCTCAACTGGTATAGGTTTTTCCTTCCAGGCTCCAGTTCTCTTCCCTGGCTGCAGAGTTCTAATCAGTTTACTTGAAGTCCTCACTCCTGCTGTGATTTTTTTTTCCCCTTCTTGGGTGGGACAAGAAGGCCGGAGGGCTCAGAGTCAGAGGAATTCCATTCCCTCAATTGGGATAAGGCTCTAAAGTTCTAGAAGGCTTCTCTTTTCTCTGTCAGAGCTGTGAAGACATCTTTGAGATCTCCTTCACTGTGAGAACCTGATGGGGTTCTGGGAGGGGCAGACCAGAAATGTGTGTGTTTTCCCCCAAGACTGTTGCCTTCAAAAATTTGTCATTCACACTAGTCCTCATTAGGCTACTGAAGTTAATTAAAATTAGGATTTAACTGTTCCTAGAAATTTCTGCTCCAAGTAAGTAGATCTTGGTTATTCCTCTCTGTATTTAACTGCCTTTCCAGATTTAAAGTGACAGTTTGCTCTATGATCTCAGTTTTCTGATGGATCCAAGAAAAGTCATTGATTTTTTAGATTTTCAGCGTTTTCTTATTGCAAGTAACAGCTTCTAAGTACTTTACATTTCAAAGTTGAAAACAGAAGTAATCCCATTTATTTATAAACTTTTCACTGTTATACTTTTATACTAGTTAATGCCATCTTGTTCTTTGCAACTTCTTTATCTTTTTTTTCAAGATTTATTTATTTATTTGAAAGAGAGAGTGAGCAATGGAGAGAACATGAGCAGGGGGGAGGAGCAGCAAGAGAGGGAGAAGCACACTCCACACTGAGCAGGGAGCCCCATGCAGGGCTTGATCCGAGGACTCCAGGATCATGACCTGAGCCGAAGGCAGATGCTTAATTGACTGAGCCACCCAGGTGTATCTGTGACTTCTTGGTTTTAATTCATATTACTAATATCCTTCCTAATTACTAAATCTTCCCCTTCATTGAGAGTGGTTATTATTCTTGAGCTCTCTCTTCTATTTACTCACTTCTTTCTTTACAATATGCAAATTTCTGTTTATTGTCACATTCCATGGCAGTGATACAAAACAGATGTGTAGTATTTTTATCCAGGAGCTTATTCTCCCCTTTGCTCTATCACTTAAGATGAAGATGGATAGGTTTCTCAGGAAAGAATGCTGCCCAGACCATGATTTGTACCCTGCCTTTGAGAAAAGTTGAAGAATGGGGGAAGAATACTGTAGATAATGAAATGCACACATTAATACCACCCTAACTTGCAATTTCATCCTTCAGAGAAATCTGCAATTCCACTCTCAGAGTACTCTCTTAAACTTTAAAAAGTTTAGGCCTTGAATGTAGTTTATAGTAATCCTAGTTGATAATCTCCTTTAACTTGAATCTACCAGTCCTGGGAATATAAGGATGGAGGGAAGAAGGTAGGGATTTTCAGGTTTATCTGGTCTACCTGTATCCTATTCCCTCCCTGGCCAGGTTTTGGTGCTGTCTTGATGTTACTCCAATGAAACCTGGGTGGTCTTGGCTATGATAACTGGTTTTTGTTATATAGTGGGAAAAGGTCAAACAGTAATACACCCAAGGTAATGTGGGGAGAAAACATGAAAAATGCACAAAAACTGCATCCAATATATCCCCTGACTGTAATGTCCCTGCTTTAGACTGTACTTTCTTCCTTGCCAGAATGGTTTCTCAGAGTTTAGTATTAGTTTTTTAGAATGCTTCTCTGTCTTTTTCTTTTGTATGATTTCCAGAGTTAAGCTTGGGGCAGAAAGCCAACAACATGGACTATTTTCACATTTATTCCATGTGCCAATATAAATTTATTAAAATGTAAACTTTGCTTAGACTGCTTCAAAATGGAATTTTGCCTCTTTTACCAGTATGAATTGCTTATTAGAACTTTGCTACCTAAACAAAATCTGTCTTAAATAAGACAATTGTGTATTAAGGAGAAATTGGCTTATTGAAATAGTCGTTTTCTGAAATGGTAAGTAATCTACTGTTCAAGGCTTTATCAAATATTATCTATTGGCATTTTTTCAGTAATTCTAGGAAATGAACGAAGACAATATAAAAAGGTAATACTCATCTTAAAAATCACTGTCCGAGAATCTTGCCTTCACTGTGATGTGGAATTTTAAATCTAAATTTCTTCTGTTCCATTGATCTATGTGTCTCTTTTTGTGCCGGTATCATACTTTCTTGATTACTACAGCTTTGTAATATAACTTGAAGTCTGGAATTGTGATGCCTTCAACTTTGCTTTTCTTTTTCAAGATTGCCTTGGGTATTTGGGGTCTTTTGTGGTCCCATACAAATTATAGGATTGTTTGTTCTAGCTTTGTGAAAAAAGCTGGTCGTATTTTGATGGGGATTGTATTCAGTGTGTACATTGCTTTGGGTAGTATAGACATTTTAAGAATATTTTTCTCCTAATCCATGAGCATGGAATATTTTTCCATTTCTTTCTGTTATCTTCAATTTCTTTCATAAGTGTTCTATAGTTTTCAGAGTACAGATCTTTTACCTCTTTGGTTAGGTTTATTCCTAGGTATCTTACGGTTTTTTGTGCAATTGTAAATGGGATCAATTCCTTGATTTCTCTTTCTGCTGCTTCATTATTGGTGTATAGAAATGCAATAGATTTCTGTATGTTGATTTTGTATCCTGTGACTTTACTGAATAGAAAACCCAGAAATGGACCTACAACTATATGGTCAGCTAATCTTTGAGAGAGCAGGAAAGAATATCCAATGGAAAAAAGACAGTCTCTTCAACAAATGATGTTGAGAAAACTGGACAGCAACATGTAAAAGGATGAAACTGGACCACTTTCTTATACCATACACAAAAATAAATTCAAAATGGATGAAAGACCTAAATGTCAGATAGGAAACAATCAAAATTCTAGAGGAGAACACAGGCAGAAACCTTTTTGACTTTGGCCATAGCAACTTCTTACTAGATACATCTCCTGAGGCAAGAGAAACAAAACTGGAAGCAAACAATTAGGACTTCATCAATATAAAAAGCTTCTGCACAGCAAAGGAAACAGTCAACAAAACTAAAAGGCAACCTTTGGAATGGAAGAATATATTTGCAAATGACATATCTGATAAAGGGTTCATATCCAAAATCTGTAGGAACTCATCAAACTCAACACCCAAAAACCAAATAATCCAATTAAGAAATGGACAGAAGACATGAACAGACATTTTTCCAAAGAAGTCATCCAGATGGTAAAGGACATGTGAAAAGATGTTCAGCGTCACTTATCATCTGGGAAATATAAATCAAAACCATAATGAGATACCACCTCACACCTGTCAGAATGGCTAAAATTAACAGTGCAGGAAACAACAGGTGTTGGCTAGAATGCAAAGAAAGGGTAACTCTCTGACACTGTTGGTGGGAATGCAAAGTGGTTCAGCCAGTCTGAAAACAGTATGGAGTTTGCTCAGAAAGTTAAAAATAGAACTGTTCTATGACCCAGCAATCACACTACTAGGTATTTACTCAGAGGACACAAAAATACTGATTTGAAGGGGTACATGCACCCCGATGTTTACAGCAGCATTGTCAACAATAGCCAAATTATGGAAAGAGCCCACATGTCCGTTGACTGATGAACGGATAAAGAAGTTGTGGTATATATATATATATATATACCTCTCTCTCTCTATATATATATATCTCACTATGTATATATGAATATTAGTCATCAAAAAGAATGAAATCTTGCCTTCGCAGTGACGTGGATGAAGCTAGAGTGTATTATGCTAAGGGAAATAAGTCAGGGAAAGACAAATACCATATGATCTCAATCATATGTGGAATTGAGAAACAAAACAGATGAACGTAGGGGGGAAAATAGGCAAACCAAGAAACAGACTCTCAACTATAGAGAGCAAACTGAGGAGGGGATGGGATAAATGGGTGAGGGGCACTTTTTGTGATGAGCCCTGGGTGTTGTATGTAAATGATGAATCACTAAATCCTACACCTGAAACTAATATAACACTGTATGGTAACTAACTGGAATTTAAATAAAAGCCTAAGACTAAAAAAAAAAAGTTTAAGTTTAAACAGTTTATATGCACTGTGTTCTGATTTATTGTGCAAATGACACTGAAAACAATTTTTTGAAGCATTTAAAACATAGCTAATTAAATTCTTCCAGTCATCAATATCAAGAATCCATTAAAACACCACTTTATGATGCATTAAGCTTGTAATAAATGTACCAAAATATTTTTCACAACAAAAATCAGAACAGCCTTTTTAAAAATCTCTCAAAAATCTTAGACACCCATACTTTTTATAACTGTATAAACGCATAGATTATAATTAAATATTCTGTTATTAATAAATATAAAAACAACAGTTTTAATAGAAGCAAGCATACAAGCTTGCATGTATTTGTAGTGTATTATTGCTTACCAGAAGAGATGGCTCTGTGATCTCATTTCTGATAAACTTTACATTTTTTTCCTCTCTTGTTTTTCATGTTTGTTGTTGGTCAGAAAATGCAAGTGTTCCAATTAATGGGGGGAGAGTATCAAAACAAATCTGTAAATTTAATAATGCTTGAAAGATCCAGGATTTTTAAAAATGTGTATTACAATATCTTAAGATTATAGCTTTATCATAATTTACAAAGGTCTCTCATTTGTTTCTCAGAGAAAGCAACTTCAGAAAATAAATCCACTGCTAATTTTCCCTAATGACTCTCTGCCAGACTCACTACTGTAAATCAGTATATTCAGTCACATCTCTTTTAGATGATCTTATAAAATCACAGACTTGTGGAAGACTGGACCATTACCTAACATTTTTGGGACAGTTTTAACAGTTAATTTTCATAATTCAAAAAAAGATGAATACTGATGAGAAAAGAATAATACCAGNAAATCCAGTTTTTTTACAAATTTTTTTTTTTTTTTTTTTGGTAATCTCTACACCCAATGTAGGGCTCAAACTCATGATCCCAAGATCAAGAGTCACACGCTCTACTGACTGAGCCAGCCAGTCACTCCTATAAGCAAACATTTTAAACTATCAGCAAATGATTTTATATAGCTTAATTTTGCATCAATATAAAATAGTTTAACCAAAAAGAAGGCTACAAAATTCCACATACAAAAGAGATAGTGTGGGTTTAGACTCATTTCCTTTATCTGTGGAATTCAGTTAGCTATGGCTTTGTGATTTAATGGTAAAATACACATTGCTTATGATCTTCATTCATTTCTTTTTTTTTTTTGTCTTCCCCATAAACAGATATTTATTGATCTTTTACTATATCTCAGATAAAGCCTGGGAACTTAAAACTGTGAATAAGGCAAAGAACTTGAAGTCTACTGATAGAGGCAAATAAATAAATGAATAATATTTAAATATATAAAAATTAGATGAAAATTTGGCCTTGCTATTAATCACGCTATGTAATAGATACTGCTAAGGTTAACAGGAAACAGTGTTTCTCCCAAGTCTATATTGTAACATTTAAAGTCTCATAATTATCCTCTTTATTTGAGTGACTGTTTTCTTGCCTCCAACTCTCTTTGGTACTTCTCAATCGAGGTTGCTGGAAACTCATTATTAAGTTGTTCTTGCTTCATGACAGCAACAAATCCAGACCTGATATGTGCAAATGTTAACCCCTCCTCAGAAACATTTATGGCCATTCCTGCCTTTATGAAAACTCTTTCCTACTACCTCTTACTCAGATGCCCATGCTTTCTCTGGTGAGCAATCTCCCTTGTTGCAGCAAGTTAACAAACCTAACTTTCTGGATTACATATTGTCCCTGATAGTTTTTATTAGGTGAGTTTTATTAATACTGAAATGAAAATGCTTATAAAATGCTGGATTTTTTAAAGCTATTTAATAACATGGTTTCTGTTTTATATTTCTTTCCATTGTAATTTTTTTGTATTATAATGAGCAAATAGTAAAGGCACAAGCAACACTTTGATTATTTTAAACTCAACTAAAGGGTCAAAAAGCACATAAATGTTAGAAAAGGGAGATTTCTTGAAATTGTCAAAAATGATGATAGATAAGGCAAATAACATACTAATCAGGAAATCAAAACATCCTCTGTAGTTTTTAATTCAAATACAAAGTAATTTAAAATATAAGTAACAAGTTCAATGTCAAATATATGACTGACATATAAGTAAAATTTCACCATAAGCAAAAATGCTATTTGCTAATAAAAATATTTTATTAAATATTTAATGTTTCTCTACTTAACCAAATTTTATGAAATTGTTGAATTTCAGATAAACCTGTCTTTTACATAGTTGAGAAAGAAAAAAATGGTATTAGATATAGATATAACAGTAGATTTGCAAATGTTTAGAATAATAATTGTTTTTTTCACAAAATTCCCATCATTTTGTGCATTTATGTCCATGGTCATTCATTTTTTTCAGTAGTTTTAAGCACTTATTATAGGTCAAGTACCATGACAGATATTGATGATACTGAAACAGGAGAGCAAGGTTCTTGCTCACGGAGTCAAAGAATGAATATTGCGGACAAAGGAGAGTGAGCCAGGTGTTAGAATTTCATTAAGCAAGGATACAGAAAAAGCTCTCAACAGTGAGAGGGGTCCCGACCGGGTTGCCAATGTGTGCCTCCACTGACAGTCTTTTATTTAGAACTGACTGGGGAGCTTGTGGCCTTACCACTCTTGTGATGTGTTGGTTTGAGTAAGGACTGGTGATAACATCTTTAATGACTTCTTTCTTGGGGTCTGGTTATTCTTTGTTGGTCACAGTGTGACTGCCATAAAAAGACCCACCTCTGATGTCCAGGGCAGGGTGGGCTGGTTTGTTCCCTTATCTCTGATTTCCTTACACCTCAGCATTTCTGGAAATTTGGGTGAGCCTGATCACCTAGTCCCCTACCCATCTCTCCCTACCTTGCCCTGCTGTCCCTTACTCAGTGAGACCCTTCAGATGTATATCAGTGCATCATATACTTGGGGGATGATTGCCAACATGTATCTTGGGGGGGGTAGAGATAAAGGAAGTTTCCAAAGGAATTTTTATATGTTAAAGTAGACTTACAGGATCCTTGGGGTTGGGATTGCCTTTTGCCCTTGACACTAGCAAAGTGTCAACATCCAGGCAGTTGAGTCCCTGGAGAAATGTCACTTTGCCTATTTCAAGGACTTGTCAGTGGACTGTAAGTAATAAGGAAATTTAATAATTTTTCTTCTGCTTTTGTCTCCCACATCAATACAAATATGAACAACCATTTGATGAGCATTATATTACTTTTATAAAATACTGCGTATGCACAGGTGACTGAGGAAATTTTCTAAGGCTTTGAAGAAAGGTTTTACTACTGGGTGAAATGTGACAGTTCTAGCTATACTACCTAAAAGAATGGAAATATTGACAGTACCAGTACTAAAAATTTCTATGTATCAAACATTTACTCTGTCGTCTGCACTATGTTAATGTAAAGAGAATTTATATGCATTGCATCACTTAATCCTCATAAGTACACTGAGGTAGTTACTATTATGATGGCCTTTTTAAAAATGAAGAAGATAATATTTTTATAGGTTAAATATTTGTTCAAGGTTATAAAAGAGACCTGGAGTCAGGACATTAAGATAGGTATTCTTAGAGTTAGCATGCCTTTTCAATGTTAGCATCAAATTTTATACATTTAATTACCTGGAAGAGGCTTCAAAATGCTGCTTTTGAAAGAATGTGCTAATAGTTGTAAAAGAAGTCAACTGCTCTGCATTTCCTCCTGATCAAGGGGTTAAAATCTAAAATGAGAAAAGGATTTTCTGCTTGGTGCCAAAAGATAAAACCAATAGCACCCAGACATAAGGCCTGGATAAGAGATGTCACAGGGAGCATAGGGGGATAATGAATGTGTGTGTGTGTGTGTTGCTGGAGGGTTTCTTACACTCTCCAGAGTGAATTATCAAACAAAAAAGAATAAGCTTTGCTAATTTAAAGGAATTATTTTTCTAGGGCAGCATTTCTGCATTTGGTTTCCCAGAATATTCATTCACTGAGATAATGATTGGGGGTATGGGAAGAAAAAGAAAGTGAATATTTTTCTAGCCGAATGCATTTGGAAAATATGATGCACTGTTCAATATTCACAAATTCCATTAGCATATTAAAGATCCCAAGAATTTCAGTAGTATGAAAACCTACTTGACTTAACTTGGTATTTATCATCCATTCAATAATTTTTCAGAGTCAGTGGTATTAATTTGCTGCAAAACGTGCTTTGGGAAATGTTGGTTTATGGATACATGAATATGTTTAGGAATAAGAAACAAATACAAATCAAATTATTTTTTACATAAGGAAAAGTTTTAACTTATTTGCAGTTTCTTAATAAGTGCAAGTTTTAGAGAGTATGCTTGAATTTTACATATTTCTCCTAATGTGCACATTAGGTAATAAATGCCTCTGATGACAGTAAGAGGTCTAATAAAAATACATCAGTTTTAGAATAAACAAGGGATCAATTAGTAAATGTGCTGTGTTCTCTCCTGCTGAGAATAGAAGTCTGGCTGACAATAATCTACACATATACTTGATTTATAGCCCTGTGCATTGTTATGCCATTTTGTAATAAAGTTTGGTAAATTTTATGACAAGTAAACCTGTTCTAACTATATATTAATCCTTTACAAAAATTGAGAAATTCTCATTGATATGGATTTTGGGTTCCAGTGGATACAGACATTATATGGTGATTATCTTCATTAGGAACTCCTGTGGGAAGTTAACGAGATTTTTCTTAAATGTGCTTCAGGAAAATTTTACTTTCTTCTCACGGCAGTTCACAAATGAAATGATAGTTAGATGCCTTAAAGTAAGTGAGCAAAANAAAAAAGGGAAAAAAAAAAAAAAAAAAAAAAAAAACATATAAAAGAATTATTTTCAATAGTTTGAATTCAAATTAAGCTAAACCTTAAGTGAGTAGGCCTTTGTGGTATACCCTTATTTTCCCCTAACTGATAAATATGCATCATAAAACTCAGAGGATAATGATTTTAAAAAGCAGGTGATTATATAAAATCTTGGACTATTATTATTTTTTTTTCTTTAGACTTCAGGAACTCTTAGTGGTTTTCTTTTCAACCATGAAAATGACTTGGCAGGATTTCTGGTGCCAAATAGTTATTCAGATATTATTTTATACTATGTAAAAATTTGGCCGACAACATAATTTCCTTCTGAATTTATATATGGGGCACAGAGAAAGCATTTTAGAATATAACTTTACTTAATCAAAATTACTTATTTTAGTTACTTAAAGGGAGTTTCTCTGTATGCATGCACACATACACACACTTTATGTTGTATCATATGTATTCTCTATATTTTAATTTTTTTCAAGATTTATTTATTTCAGAGGGAGAGAGAGAGAGAGCATGAGTGGGAGGGGCAGAGGGAGAGGGAAAGAGACCCTGAGATCATGACCTGAGCTGAAACCAAGAATTGGATGCTTATCAAACTGTACCACCCAGGCACCCCATGTATTCTATATATTACATATATAGTATATGTATATATTGTATAATATATATGTAAGATACATGTATTTGTATGTATATACATATATACAAATATATGTATGTGTATGAACAAATGCATACATATGGACATATCTTGGTTTAATGTTGTTTTTGTTAACACAGAACTATATTTTGTCCATATCATGGTGCTCAAGTACACTGTGATGATGAACAATCTTATTTCATCATCAAACTTGTCTCAGGGGTGTGCAATTAAAAATTAACAGTAAAAATTCTTTCTACACTAATTCAATAAAAATGAGACCAAATGTAAACTTACTGCATAGTTATCATAAATGCCATTTTTATTGACGAATATTGACTCAAATAAAATCAAGAATACATGTTTTATAATGTACCTCCATTTGATTTTACATTTAATTTTGCGTTATTTGAGATCATGTTAACTACTTAATTGAAAACAAAATGAAACATTTTCTGGTGCCTGGGTGGTACCATTGGTTAAGCTTCTGACTTTTGGTTTTGGCTCACGTCGTGATCTCAGGGATGTGAGATCGATCCCCACTGGGCCCAGAGTCTGCTTGTTTCTCCTTCTGCCCCTCCCCCTAGCACTATTTCTCTCAAATAAGTAAATAAATAAATAAATCTTAAAAAAAAAAACACCAATCCAACATTTTCAATAATTTCTAAAGTAAAGGTTATTTTTCTGGAATTTTATAAAGAAAAAAGTTCATTAAAGAATATGTAGATTTCAATAGAACAAATTAAATTTTCTCCCTTATATTTTCTGTTAAAAGTAATATGTTACATACTGAAGGGGTAAGGAAGATAAGTAATTCATTAATATCTTTGATCAAAGACTTTGTTGACTAGCAGTGAAATAAGTTTATGTTCAAATAAGTAAAACATGCGTAATGAAACTCTCACTAAAAATTCATAATACCCAAAATATGTAGGATGTAATAAAAATTATTTCATATTTCAATTTGTATACCTGTTTTATTTTATATATATTTTGTATACATCATGTATAAAATATTATATATCATATATGTATTTTTAAAATATCAAGAATCAGGAAAAACAACTTGAATGAGAAAAAATCAACTAATACCAATACTATAATTAATTAAGATTTTAGAATTATTTGTCAAGATTTTTAAAGTATCCCTGAGGCTCTGTTTATTTATAATTATTTATTGCTTCAACAAACAATTACAAATTCTCTTGAAACAAATGAAAAAAAGAAAATCTCAACAACAACAAAAAGGAAATTATATAAAAGAATCCTAATGGAAACTGTATAACTGAAAAGCAAAATGATAAGAAAAAAAACACTGCTGGTGGGCTTAACAGTAGAGTGGAGACAGCAGAGGATAGAGTAAGTATTCCTGAGGACAAGTGAGTAGTTTACTTAATCTGAACAACAGAGAGAAAAATGTTTTGGAAGAAATGAACAGAGCTTCTGGGACTTGTAAGATAATGATAGTAGATTGACATTTTTATTATCAGAATCCCTGAAGGAGGAGTAAGAGAGTGGGGCGGAACACATATTCAAAGAAATAACAACTGAGCACTTTACCAAATCTAGAAAAAGACATAAACTTATAGATTCAAGAAATCCAGAGAAATTTAAATAGGATAAATCCAAAGAAATACCCGTGAAGATGTAGCCTATTTAACTTATGAATACTAAAGACAAAGAAAACATTTTAAAAACAGCCAGAGAAAAATGACACTTATGTGTAGAGGAATATAAATTTAAATAGGAGTATATTTCTTTTTTTTTATTTTTTAAAGATTTTATTTACTTATTTTACAGAGATAGAGACAGCCAGCGAGAGAAGGAACACAAGCAGGGGGAGTGGGAGAGGAAGAAACAGGCTTCCAGCAAAGGAGCCCTGATGTGGGGCTCGATCCCACAATGCTGGGATCACGCCCTGAGCCGAAGACAGATGCTTAATGACTGAGCCACCCAGGCGCCCCAGGAGTATATTTCTTATTTGAAATTATAGAGGCCAGAAAGAAGTGACACAACATTTTAAGTGCTGAAAGAAAAGAGCTGGCAAAATTGCATCACCTATCCAGAGAATAGTCTATACAAGACCGTGTAGAAGCAGGGAAAACAAGGAGAAGGCTGTTACAATAATGCAGGGGATAAATGATGGTAAACCCAGAAGTCAGGGTTCTTATTTTTTTTGACTACTGTTGTTTTTACTCTGAATCAAGTTTTGTATATTAGTTTGTTAGAATTCATTAGGGAATAGGCATGAATTTGTATTTATTATTAATGTTTCAACTTTAAACACATAATTAAGGAAAACAGAGTAGAAATAGTGACAAAAATATGTGACAGATTTTTTAAAATAGAGAACATAAGATTAAAAGGATTTTCCTAGAAGCCTAAATAATGGCACAGGAAAAAGTCATTAGAGGTTATTCAACCAAAAATAGGAGTAATCATGCTAAAATTGGAGCTAATAGGAAAATACTCTGTATCTCTTATATTTAAGAAAGGCAGTGCTACAATTGGAATTTTTCCTAAGCAATGTTAAAAATTTTTTTTGAATTAGCAATCACTTTTTAATTTCACTTATGAGGAGAAATGTATTGATGTTTAGTGCTCCTATGATTAAAATGAATTAAAGCCTGAATTTATGAATTAGCTTTTTATTCTGTAAATTAATAGAGAAACATAAGCTCCATGTGGATACAACAGTCTAAAATGTCAGGATTGTGTATGATTTATTTTAAAGATAAAAAGGAATAATTGTATTAAATTTTTTCAGTTAGTAAGACACATTTGCATTTTATGTGATTAAGCTAATTTTGCAGAGAATACCTGCTTTATTTATTTTTATTTTTTAAAAGATTTTATTTATTTATTTGACAGAGCAAGTATAAGTTGGGGGGAACAGCAGAGGGAAGGGGAGAAGCAGACCCCCTCCCCCCAATGTGGGATTTGATCCCAGGACTCTGGGATCATGACCTGAGCTGAAGGCAGACTCTTAACCAACTGCGCCCCCCAGGCATCTGAGAACATCCTGCTTGAATTCATCAGTTTAAGCTCTTAGTCAATCTCTGCCTTTGACTTTTCTTAGGAAATATACACGTGTTCTTAGTTTTTTAAAATTGGAGAATTATAATGACTAGAAGAAGAATTACGTATGTAGATTACAGAATTATATAGTATTCTGATGCGTAGGAGTGTGTTGACCCATTGAGACTAAATCTTCATTTACAGAGAAGTCAACAAAGAACGAAAATTGTCTAAACTATTTCCCTAGACTTTGACGGATGCGTTTTTGCAAGGGTATTTATGATGGAAAGTTTCTAGAAGCTCATTATCAAGGTAATTGATAAAAAGAATAATTAAATGTCAATAAGCCTTTGTGTCTCATGTTATAACTCAGTAACAAGTATATATCATCATTTCTTTTAATATATAACTATCTCAAAAAAATTTATGTAGGGGCGCCTGAGTGGCTCAGTTGGTTAGGCATCTGCCTTCAGCTCAGGTGATGATCCCAGAGTTTTGGGATTGAGCCTTGCATAGGGCTCCTTACTCAGTGATGTTCATGCTCTTCCTCTCCCACTGCCCCTCCTCCTTCTCCTCCTCCTTCTTGTCCTGCTGTGTTCTGTCTGTCTCTCCCTCTTTCGCTCTCTCTCAAATAAATAAAATCTTAAAAACAAAGAAGTTTGTGTAATTTGTTAAAGTTTGCCATATTAAATTATCTTTATAGCATATTGATGGACTTTAGATTAAAATATTTTTTAAAATAATTGAAGTGCTTTGTAAGTAATTGAAGTAGTCAATGATATATATACTAGATGGAAACCATCTATTTACTAAATATTTTACCACCTTTGATCAAATTAAAGAAGGATCAAATACCAGGTCAGAGCTCTAATGAGACATATGTTTATTGTGCTTTATTCACATGGTTATTTCCTTCAGTGATTTAATTTTTTCTTTCTTGCTTTCCTGGATTCTGAAAATCTTGATGGGACTTTCACATTGATATTTGAGTTATGAATTATCTCTATGGTCGAAGTCTTGAAACCATTGACTGATTACACACAGAGTTTAGCACTAATAAAGAACAACCATTTTCAGGTCTTTATTTTGCTTTCTTTTATTGCTGTGAAACACCAAGTTTGTATTCAAATGAATACCTTTTAAAAGTTGCTTTGCATTTATACATTTGAAATCATATATATATATATAGATATAGATATAGATATAGATATATAGATATATAGATATTTTTTTTACTTACCATGTACACATTTTGGAAGTATATGTAGAAATATTTAGTTATAGGTGCAATTCATTAAACTTCTATGAAATTTGAATAAAGCCCCACATTAATATACTTTATGATAATCCATATTTGTTCTAATAGGATTCTCTTTTGACTTTTGGCCTTTATCAGTTCAGTACTCAAATGGGGACAGCCTAGAATCGGTGGGGATTAGGAAATAGTGTCCTGATAACTCAGTTGTGTGAATGTGACAGTCTTTACTTTTTGCTTCTCCTGAGAGTATATACTGAATGAAAAATAAGTTTTTCATTAATAATATGACTTTATGTTTCATGCAATGCAATAGTTATCACGTTTTAGTTCTTTTAGTGCTTCTTTTAAAAAAATATTTTATTTATTTATTTTAGAGGGAGAGCGAGAGGGTTCCCACAAGTGGGGAGAGGGGGAGAAGGGAAAAGAGGGAAGGAGAGAGAATCTGAAGCAGATTCTGTGCTGTGCTGAGCACAGAGCCTGAGGTGGGCCTCGATCTCACAACCCTGAGATCACAACCTGAGCCCAAACAAAGAGTCGGATGCTTAACTGACTGTGCCACCATGGTGCCTCCTTTTAGTGCTTTTTATATAACTCTATTTTCTATGAGGAAAAAAAAATAGTTTATAAACTGATTTTTTTTATTATTGGTTATCTTATATAAAAACTAAGTCCCAGAGTCCCAAAATACTAAAATAAAGAAATAATATTCTAAGCTTATTTTAAAAAATGTTCACTGATACTTGTTTCAGTTAATTATATTTGTTATATGTGGAAGGAAGAGCATGTCAATGCGATCTTACCATGTTTATAATTCAGTATCTCATTTTTTCATTCCATAAGAAAGAGAAAAATAAGAGACAAGTTAGTTTAGAAGGGTTCGAGTGCTAATAGCATGTACTATATTTAATTTTGTAGATTAATGATTAATTTGACACTAATATCGCCCTGATGTCTAGATTTTTGTTTTGTTATTAGCAATCTTGAATAAATTATTTCCTAAATCCCATATAATTTTCCCAAAAGTAACATGCAAGCATTTGAAATGCTATCTATATCTTTCCTAACCTTAAGGAATAAAAAGAAAGTTAAATTATGCTAGCTTTTAAAATAATATTCAAGAAGAATCAAGTCTACTAACTTTACATTACAATGGCCTCAGACACATATAAAAGTGACATATTCTTATGCTAATAGATACTAAAGTTTTTTCCTATTAATTTGCGGTACTGTGCAGAAAATACAGTCACAATGTTGCAACTGTACTTTTTACCCAGTAACAGGAAGCACAATTCAAATTAAAGGCAAACTCTATTAAATTTATTCTCAGAAATCAGAACACATTCTACCTTAGTTCTAGACATTTATAAGCTGAAGTTCTAGGCACCAAGGTGGTGGCATAAGCATGTTGTCCCTCAACATTAGTGTTTTTCAACATTAGTGCAGCATTTTCTTTGTCTCCTTTTCCCAAACTTTTTTATGGCAAGAGAATGACTTACAGCTTTAAGTAATACACTCCAGAATGAAATGGTATACTTTAATTTCTGTTATTGACTTTGGGATATATATATCTCTAAAATATTATCAGATACTAAAATATCAATTTGCTTCCTATATTCTATGAGGGGACAAAGTAAGTATTAAATCTCATTTTACTTAGTAATTAAATATAGTCCATTGATACAAACAAATATGATGCAAAACTGCACGTTAAAAGTAGAGAATGATCAGGTCTAATACTCAAATTCTAGACATTTTGAATGTTTTCCTCACTCAGGTGAAAGCAGAACATCAATAGAGCTAAAAGAAAACATTAAAAATAAGATGGTAATGGCCAAAGATAGAAAAAAAGAAACAATTTTTCTATTATCATTAATTACAATTGAAAAAATAAAATCATTCTTTGTATTTTTAAAAATTCTGTTCTTAATAAAAAAAATTTGGGTCATTAAATTCCCATTAAATTACCATTACATCAATTATTTGATCAATTTCAGTTTGAATCTATTCATATACAAGGTTATTTATGCAAATATTTTTATTTTAAATATGAAGGCATCTAACAATCTACTAGTGAAGACCAAAGAATTAAAATTAGTTATTTTTCTCTCTGTCACATAAGTAAATTAAAAAATCTTTAAAAAAATTAAAATTAGTTATTTTAAATATTTAATTATTTGAAATATTTGTTATATTGCTCACATTTTTGAGTTTAGAGTATTGTGTTCTTATAAGTGAATTTCTACTTTTACAGACAATATTTGTTTCCTGTTGCTTCTGTAACAGATTACCAAAACTTCATTTGCTTAAAACAACATAAATATATTGTCTTGCTGTCAAGTCAGAAGTCCAACATGAGTCCCAACAACATAGCATCTCTGTGACTGCGTTTCCATAATCATATATATTTTCTTACTCTTCTGCCCCCCTCTTATATGCATATGTTATGATTTAGTAATTCCACATATGGAATGTATCTGATAAGAAATCTGTTCATCTTCATAGAACCACTGTAATAATACTCAAAACATAAAAATTTCCAAAATTCCTTTTATTTATTTTTTTCCAAAATTCCTTTTAATAGCTATAATGGATAACCAAATTGTGATGTGTCCTATCAGTGGAATTATAGCAACTTCACACCACAATATGGCTTGATTTTCTAAACACAGTGTTGATCGTTAAGCTTGCAAAGAATTCACAAGTTTATCATAAAAGAAAGGCTGAATAAATAGAGAGGTTTGTAGCCATTTTGGAGAACAATCTGGAAATACATAATGAAAATAAATGTCTTACTCGGTATATATTCCATATTAACTCTGCCATAAGAACTCCAGAAAATGTATTATATGGGTGTTCCTTGTATATCTGTATGTAGGAGCAGAAAGATGTAGAAATAGAGGAATTTATCACTAGGGATGTGAAAAAATACATAGTAAAATTTTGCAGTAGATATAAATCTCAAAGCATAATTTAAATAAAAGTAAGAAAAATGAGACATATATAAGGTCATCTAGGTACAAAAGGAGAACATGCGGAGAAAGACAATTATCATATGATCTCACTGATATGTAGAATCTGAGAAACAAGGCAGAGGATCATAGGGGAAGAGAGAAAAAAATGAAACAAGATGAAACCAGAGAGGGAGACAAACCATAAGAGACTCTTAATCTCAGGAAATAAACTGAGGCTTGCTGTAGTGGAGAGGGGTGGGTGGGCTGAGGTGGCTGGGTGATGGAAATTGGGGAGGGTGTGTGTTGTAGTGAGTGCTGTGTATTGTATAAGACTGATGAATCACAGACCTGAACCCCTGAAACAAATGATACATTATATGTTAATAATAAAAAAATAAGAAAGAAAAAAAAAGAAAAGAACATAGAAAAAGTGATATTTTAAACATGATTATATGTCTTAGTTAAAACAGTATTCATGGTATCAGATAAAATAAATGCCTTTATAGGATTGACTCTTGAGGATTGCAGTTTTTAAAGTACATTTTATCTATCAATATGGCGAAGCATTATTTCAAAGGTTGGCAAATTTCCCAGTGTGTTCTGCATACCTCTTATTGGATTGATGCTTGTTAGATGCTTGGACATGGATACGTGGCTGTGAATCAAACCTCAGCCTTGCCTGGTTATGTATATCTGAGAAAGGGATTTGTGAAGGACCTAAGTAAGCTACATGCAAGGGCAAAGACAAACTGTGAAAATTGAACAGAAAAATAATTCTAACACTATATAAAATCATTACTGCAGCAGAAGTATAGATTCTTCAAACCACCTCTAAAGACCCAGGCAACACTGAATTTTGAAAAGTATTTATTTTGAGAAAGAAAAAGAAAAGGAATAGGGCTGTTATCATTATCTGGCCTCTGTAAGAAAATATCTATAATAAAAGAACAAAGCAAAGACGTTCAGATGCTTTCAATGTAGAACTTAGACTGAAAATCTCTGAAATTATAGTTACAGAACGTTATTTGACATGAGTTTTTCTAACAAAAGTTGCAGGAGGGAATCTTAGCCATAGCAAGATGATATATTCAGTTTAGGAGAATTCACAAAGGGCTTCATAATGGGAATATAGCCAATAAACCTGGGAAAAACATTGAGTCTTCACTGTCAAGATAATTTTTTTTTCAAAATTAAAATAATAAATTTAGCTACTTAAGTAATTTCTGAGTTCTGTTTTGTAATTGAAAACAAGGGACTTAGCATGAATTGATGCTTAGAAATATAAAAGCTTAAACCATTCATGCTACTTTTACTGAGCATCTAATATGGAAATGCACCGTGATAGATTCCTGGACACAAATGTTAATCTGTAAAAAAAAGGGGAGGTTTCTCTTTTGTTTGTCCTATGTTGGCAGGATAGAGATTGTATGAGAATTTTTCTCAAGGTCTATTTTTACCCGTTATTGGTCAGGAGACAATA
The DNA here is from genome assembly GCF_002007445.2 of Ailuropoda melanoleuca. Taxonomy (NCBI): domain Eukaryota; kingdom Metazoa; phylum Chordata; class Mammalia; order Carnivora; family Ursidae; genus Ailuropoda; species Ailuropoda melanoleuca. The sequence goes on from NC_048219.1 coordinate 154,172,161, forward strand.
ATTCACTTCATGTAGAGTAAACTTTTCAAAGTGTGGAGGGAATAATATAGTTTCCTGTACTTTTGAAAATAATAATTGAAACTCCAAAAATTAAAGTCTATAGCATATTTCACTTTCATACATTGAAATGTATGCATACGTATATTTGAATAAGGAAAAAGAACATTTGTGTGAGGTGACATTCGTTAGTTCTGTTCTACAGACTAAATAAAGGCTAGAGATGCAATAAATGCTGAGAAAAAATTGGTAGAAGCCAGCAAGTCTCTAGATGCACAACAGACTATTTTTACTACCATGACATGGTGACTGGAAAATCTGTCATATGTAACACTGTTCCAGACTTTTTCTTTTTTTTTTTCCAACATTTTATTTGGAAATAATTTCAGACTTATAGGAAAAGATATAAAACTACTCAAAGAATTTGTATAGACCCTTCACAGGTTATATTAACCTAATATTGTTTATCAACCCCAGAATTTAGTATCTTAAAACAACAAACATTTATTTTCTCACACAGTTTCTGAGTGTCAGGATCTGGAAGCACTTTAGCTGAGTGTTTCTGGTTTAGAATTTTTCATGAGATTGTAGTCAAGTTGTTGACTGGGGCTGAAGTCATCAGAAGGTGTTGGAGAATCTGCTTTCAAGTACTCATGACTGCTAATAAGACACTTTAGTTCCTTGACTCACTCAGTATGTGGGCTTCTCTATCCAGATGCTCATAGGCAGGGCAGCTGGCTTTCCAGAGGGTGGGGGGGGGCGGAGAGAAAGGGAATGTGAGGTTGAGGGAGAGGGAGAAAAATGAGTTTAATGACATAATCTCAGATTCCTCCTCCACCATTTCTTTGATTTTGATTTTGATAGAAGTATATCAATAAATCCAACCCAAAATCAAAGGAAGAGGAATTGCCCTTTACTTCTTGAAGGAAGAAGTATCAAAATGTCTACAAATATTTAAAGCCTCCAGCCCAGATTACTGAAGTGTTAATATTTTATCCCATTTGTTTTATCATTCTACCTCTCTTATTATTTACATTTTTTGGGGGGAAACTTTTCAGAGTAAGTTATAGATATGATGCCCCATTACTCCTAAAAATTTCAGTGTATATTTATTAAAAACAAATGTATTCCTCTACATAACTGTTGTATAAGTTTCAAAATAAGGATATTAACATTGGTCCAATATTATTATCTAACATTCAGACCTTATTCAAGTTTTCCATTTGTCCCACCAATGTCCTATGTTAAAAGAAAAAAAAAAAAGTCTGCTCTTGGATCAATCCAGGATTACTCATTGCATTTAATTGTCATAGTTTTTTCCCCCCTCTTTTCTCTTTTCCTTTTCTTTTTTTTCTTCCCCTCCACCTCCCTCCCTCCCTCCCTCTCTCTCTTTTCTTTCTTTCATTCTTTCTCTCTTTCTTCCCCCCCCTTCCTTCATTCCTATTTTTTCATTTTATCATTATCTTTTTGCTATCGTTTAAAACAGTACCTTAGGCTTTCTTGCTTTCCATGCCCTTGACTCTGAAAAGTAAAGAACATTTATTTCGTGCATTGTTCAATTTTGGTTTGTTTGAATATTCCTCATGATTGATTTTGGTGATATGTACTGGCAGAAAGTCCATGTACACGAATTTTGGTGCTCCCCAGAGCATTATATTAGAAGGTACGTGTCTATCTCTCTTGTTAGTAGTGACCTCAATTTTGATCACTTGGTTAAAGTAATGCATACCAGATTTCTCTACATTAATATTACTATTTTTCTCTGTGTAGGTAGTAAGTATCTTACAGCAGATACTTTGAGATTATGTAAATATACAGTTGCCCATCAAAATTTGATTTCTGTTTGATGATTTTTTAATTGAAAATATTATTACTATGATCTTTGTCAAGCAGTATTTGCCCATATAACCTTAGGCTAAATATCTACAGAAGTATAGACAATATTGAACTCTAGTTAGCTGGTTTGTTTCCACAGTAGTATGAATAAGCAATTTTGAAATTGTGAGCATTCTAGGATTGAGAAAACAAGTAAAGATATAATCTGTAATAGGATCCATACTAGTTTCAGATAATTACAGATGCAGAAAGGGAAGAAAATCAAATGTATCCTGTGTGTGTGTGTGCGCAATACGTATACATGTATTTCTTGATTCATTTCTCTTAGAGGGTCTCAAATCAGTGACATCCCATAGCAAGGTTTATATTTAGTACCCAGAACCCATATTTGATTTCTAAACCAACCAAAAATAAGCAGATTACTTGGCAAAATTGCTCATTTCAGGGCTGATGCTTGGAAAGAGTTTGAGATATCTTGCTATGCCAGAAATAGGGAAATGCTCAAAGAATGCTGAAAGCATGGCAAAAGGACACAGTAGCCAGCTTTATGGGTCTTCCAATGACCAACTGATGAGTACTTTGAGTGTCAAAATATGTAATAATAGTTAACAGATTATAGCACATAAAATAAGTTAAAAATTGTTGAATAATTAAGTGCAAAGAAGGGAAAGCTCTCTCACAACAAACAGAACTAAGAAATGTAGAAGTAGTGAGGGAATTAGAAAACCCTTTCATATTTTAATAAACCCCACAAAATGCTCTTGGTAAGTTAAGCAATAAAACAATTTGTGTTCAATTCATCTGCTAATGATGAATTACTCTGGGATCTGGTTCTTACTTGGATAAAATTGGGGGCAGATATTGTACAATTCCCAGCCTGCTAGTTTTCTCCCACAATTATTAACCATATATGAACATGAGTAAAACTGATATATGATTAAAGGGATAATCTTTAGTCACTATAAATTATTTTATTGTATATAACTCACACTTATTCATAAATAACATAAATAACACATCATTTATACAAATATTAATCTATACTAAATACCACTGTCATTAATTACATATTGCTTAAAAAACACCTTGTATTCGTGTCCTCATACTATATATAAGATCCTCAATCTAGATGAGTGCTACAATTCACGTTCCACTTACAATAGAAAATCTGATAAATGTTGTTGTTTCTTTGCTGACAATTTTATCTCTGAAGAGTGAGCAAGAGTTAAGGGAACCGGTCCTATGAACAATTATCACAAAAAAACAAGTGCAGGTTGGTGATGTGAAAGTGATGGAAACCGAGAGACTAATCATATCATTAAGTGCCTGAAATAGTTGTGAAAGGTAGTATTCATCATTGTCAGGCTTGTACAATAAACTTGAGGAAGGAACATTGTAAGATTTTAAGAAAAATTTTCAGATTTATCCCATTAAAGAAAAATTTACATTTCTAAAAACATGAATTTATGACATTTTGCCTTAAAATTTGTCAGATTTCCCATTACCTGCAAGTTAGTCTGAAGCTTTTGGCCAGAGTTTCAGGCATTTAATGGTACAGTCTTACCTAATATTTTACTTGTATCTCTCAATTACCACAATGCCCCATTCAATTTCTATAAACGCATGTACACACCACACCAACACCACCACCCCGCTACACATATACCTATACACCCATACACAAAATTTATAAACCTATGTCCTTGCATTGTGTATCCTCAATTTTCTAAACACACTCTGCTCTGTGAAATCTCTGTTCCTTTGGAAATTTCTTCTGCCTGGCATGTTTTCCCACTCCAACTTATCTGTTTGGCAAATCCAATATTTTTTTCAAGATTTGTAATATTTTTGTCTCTATGTAGTCTAAAAGTCTTCTAGGTTCCAATTAGTCTCTGCATCTTCCTGGTTCTCATTAGTTTCTGTAGCTTTCTTAATACATATCAAAGAATTTAAAAGAACTCTGTATAGTCTCTCTTAGATGTTATATTATGAGCTTCTTAACATTAGAAGCTGTGACTTTGCTCTCCTTTGACTTCTCAGTGACATTCACACTGTATGGATCAGACTCCATAAGTATTGTTTATGAGAATCAAAATTTATTTTCTGCCCATATAGTCACTAAAATGTAAGGTGCATTAAGACAGAGTAGTACATGGCCTTTAGTGATTGATTGTTAAACATTATTTCAATAAATATAGTTGAATATATACAAATGTTATCAGTAATGGAAAAGAGAGGTAAACGTCAGTATAGACCATTACTCTTCTGCATGGTATGTTCTGGAGAGCTTGGATTTTAAAAAGTCAAGGTCAGAAGATGTAAAGGCAGAAGCCGACTGGGCTGAAAAGAAAAGTATGATTACATCAAATTGTATGAATTTTCAACGGAGCACCATTAACATTGACAGATTATTTCTCAAACTAAACTGTGGAAACCAAAACTAGAATAAGTGCTTCAAATGGGGAAATAAAATAACTTTCACCATAGACTTCTATATAGAACAAAAATTACCCTTCATAAATTATGGCGAAATAGAGACTGTTTTAGGCAAACAAAAATTTAAGAAAAATTATTACCAGTGAACCCACATTAAAAGAAGGCTAAAGGACAATTGCAGACACAATATTTACACATGAAAACACGGTTTTTGAAAGGGATAAAGAGAATGGATTTAAAAAGTAAATTCAAATAGCATGTCATATGCAGTTTAAAATATATAAAGAGCTAAGATATAGGAAAATAATAGCATGAAGTACAGGAAGGTATTAAAAAGAGTTGAAGAGTTTTAATATCCTCTGTGCAAGATGCAGACAAAGTAGTAATATATATTAGACTTGATGAATCAAGGCTGCATGTGGCTGTAAAAATAGTTTAGAAAGAGGGGAAAATAGGGGCACCTGGGTGGCTTAGTTGGTTAAGCATCTGCCCTGGGCTTAGGTCAGGATCCTGGGGTCCTGGGATCCAGCCTGCATTGGGTTTCCTGCTCAGTGGGGAGCCTGCTTCTTCCTCTGCCCCTTCCTGGCTTGTGCTTGCACTCTCTCTCTCTCTCTCAAATAAATTAATTAATTAATTAATTAAAATATTTAGAAAAATGAGGGAAAATAAAATAGTGCATTAAAAAATACGTAAATGGCAAGAAAAAAAGGAATACTGGAAGAACAGTTGGGGAAAATAGAAAACAGATAGTAAGATAGCAGAGGTACACCTAATTGCATTAGTAATTAAATAAAATGTAAATGAAACTAAAACATTCCCATTAAAAATAAATGTTAAAGAAAAAGTTTGACCTAACCTAAATATATGTTCTTTATAAAAACACAAATAAATTGAAAATAAAGGTGCAGAAACGATATATTATGCAAAGATTAATCAAAAGAAACTGTCCAAAAAATAAATTTTTAAAAATATTATTTTAGTAATAAAAGTAAATGCACTGTTACATACAACAGCATGGGTGAATCTCAGAAATAAAATATTGAGTTATGTAATCTATAGGTCCATTCGTATGCTCTTCAAAAATAGGCATAGTTAACAAGATGGTGGTTGAATGTGAAGATGAAGATGATAAGAATTGAAAAGGAGGATATGGGGCATTTGTATTGCTGGTGATGTTTTACTTCTCATTCTGAATGGTAATTCCACAGATACGTTCCCATTGTTTAATTCATTAAGTTATACGTTTATGAATTGTATTTCTTCATATATGTCCTATTTCAACAAAATGTTTATTTTAAAAAGTAAGTTGGTGTGAAATTCATAAAGAATTTTAAAAAGGTTAGTTTATTAAAGGTAATGTAAGGCCAGAAGTAATGCATCACACAAAATGCATGTTTTGGGAGTCTACATATTTGTGGAAGGGATAGGTGGCAAAAATTGGCTTAAAACTTTTTAGGAACCAAAATTAAAATGCAAAATGAAAAACACAGGTTGTACAGTGTTCATGAATAGAAGACAAACCGTGGATTAAGGTAATACAAATATTCCTGATACCGAGACCACAGAGGAAATTTGTATTCATCCTCAAAAAAAAAAAAAAAAGAAAAATGTACAATCTACTGAATATTATCTCCAGCAATAACTTTAGAGTAAATATAGGGATGAGTTTCAGAAAGTTCTGAGTTCATTTTGGGGAGTTGGATTGAAGCAAAATCCTATGATGAAATTTTTTAAATAGGCTTATTTGGTTTATCTAGAGTGAAATTTCAATATCTCGCTAAAAAGAATTGGGCACAATATTTCTTTTAACTCTACTTTTATCAATCTACTCTGTCAAGGTCACATTCACTAACAGTACTTGGAACGCTGCTCTTCTGTGCTGCCAGTTTGTGCTGGGCCATATGCTGCAACAATCAGTGGAACAGAAGGTGAGATTAACATCCCCTATGAAATGTGAGGGGTCTAACAAGCACAGGTGCCTGACCAGAAGGCCAGGCATATTCACACAGAGGTGGACCAGGATAGTTCCTGGTAAGTTTCTCCCCACAAAATAAAAGCTTAGGGTATCTTCCAGCATATATATGAGTAGATAATAATGTCCACAAAGTTCTGTGGAATACAGGATGATAGCAAATGTTTGATCTGGAAATGTTTCTGTAAATGAAGCATCTCCAGTATTACCTCTTTCTCCCCTTCTTCTACCACCATCACACTATCAGTAGCCCCTAAGAAACATTTACTGTATTATTTGCCTTGCTAAACACCATGATTGAATGCTTACATGTATTATCCACTTGGTACCTTCAATACTCCAATAGTAATGGCAATGGTAATAGTTACCAAATAATAAAGACTCAGTGTGTGCAAGACACAGTATTAAGATCTGTACATAATTATCTAATTTCATCTTCCCAACACTCTAAGAGTTACCTTACTAGTATTATTTCTGTTATATATATGAGAAGAATTAGAATATGGAAAGGTTAATAATCATACAGAAATGAAGTTCAAGAGTTAAGGTACAAACCCCAGGTGCATATGATTAAATTTGTCATTTAAACTGAGTATTGCTGTTTTATTTTAATTATTGAGAACACTGAAGTTTAAAAAGGTGGCATAAATAGGCCAAAGTCATGTACATTAAAGAACATGTAGGGGAGAATTAAATTCAGTTCTATTTGACTTGCAAAGATTGCCATCAAGGACATATTTATTTGATTATAATAAACCAAATGTTTTCATACTAAGCCTCATGTATATATTACATTACTGACGGTTCTTCTCAGTCACTGACAGTGCAGTATTTATGATGTTTCAGGATCTCTTCTGTATTGTATGGTAAGTCTCTGCGTATATTCTTCTATTTGTGGCATCCATAGGAGGTATAGTTTCTCTTTATTACCATTTTACAGATAAGAATATTGAGGCTTAGAGAAATTAAGTAACTTGACCATGATCACAAGGCTAGAGATTCAGGTCTGAAGAATCCAGAATAAAAGATAATTGGCAAAATTAAGCAACCTCACTAAAAAGAAATAATATATGATCAGGTAGGAAACACAAGAATAATTATAAATGTCCCAGCAAATACATTTCAAACAGTGATTCATAATAATCAAATAAATATAAATTAAATATCACTTATTGCTTTTCAACTCTCAGTTTGGTAGACATGCAGAAGGTTTATTGTTTCCAGTGTGGCACATGGTATGGAAATGGAGACATTTTTATGCTGTCACAGACAATCTGACAACGTATATACAATTCTAGGGGCGCCAGAGTGGCTCAGTCAGTTGAGCTTCCAACTCTTGGTTTCTTCTCAGGTCATGAGATTGGGCTCTGTCAAAGCCTGCTTGGGATTCTCTCCCTCTCCTTCTTCCACTCCCCTCACTCTTGTGTGTGCTTGCTCTCACTCTTCTCTCTCAAGTAAGTAAATAAGTCTTAAAAAAAAAAAAAACGTATATACAATTCTATAATAATATGCAGTTTCTTTGATTTAGTAATTATCCTAAGGAATTGACTGAGGTATGTATATGAGAATTTCCATGAGTGTATTAATCATTATAACAGTCATAATAAAACAGACAACGGAATTTAGCTTTCAAGTAGGTACTGATTAAAGAGAGCCCAAATAACTTAGTTATTATTAAAGTTACTTGTATAAATTTTTGAAGAAATAGAAAAGGCAGACCTATATATTAACAATATTTATTTTGTATCACAGCACTGTATTCATTTCCTGGGGCTACTGTAAAAAATTACCACAAAATGGGTTGTTTAAAAAACAAAAATTCATTTTTTCATGGTCCTAGAGGCTAGAAATCTAAAATTAAGGTGCTGGCAGGGCCATGCTTCCTTTTAAGACTAGAGGGAAGAATCCTTCCTTGCCTCTTCCTAGATTTAGGTGGTTGCCAGCAATACACTCGCTATTCCTTAGTTATAGATGCATCCCTCCCGTCTCTGGCTCCGTTGTCACATGGCATTCTTCTGGTGTTTCTCTGTGTCACTGAATGCCTCTTCATAAGAATACCGCCACTGGATTTAGGGTTCACCCTAATCTGGTATGACTTCATCTTACCTGATTATTTCTACAAAGAAATTATTTCCAAATAGGGTCACATTTACAGGTACCTGGGGTTAGGATTTCAGTGTATCTTTTTTGGAGGAAACAATTCAACCCAAATAGGCAATTTAATAATTAAATATTAGAAATCAGAAAATTTACTTTTCTTTAAGAAATTTACTTTAAACGGGGTACACTAATAGTAATAATAATATTAATAATAATATCTGGAAATTAAGTTTTTATGAATTAATTTTTTCACCCAAAATATATTACTTCAGCCAAAATGGTGGTTTGGAATGGATCCTGCATTTATGAAGCACTAGGACATTTTGATACCTTTTCCTGTGGAGATTGAGATATGTATTCTAGTAACAATTTCTAAATTAACTAGTATATGACAAAAGGACTTTGTCAGTCACTTAGCTAAATTGGTCAACATGAGCTTCCTAATAAACGTTGTCCTTATTTGATGATCCCTTTGAGAATATCAAAGGAATCCTTTAAAGAACTAAAAATGCTCATGAAAAGAACTCTGCTAATTCAACTCAGTTTTTCCCCCCAATGAAAAGAAATAGTTGGAACAAGGAAGCTTCAGTGTTTCCCTTACACACCCACAAATAATTTACACTGCTCTCCCTAATTTTTTAAATATCATTATGCTTTTTTCCAGCTTTATTGGGATATAATCGACACATAACGCTGCACGTATTTAAGGTGTGCAACATGATCATTTGATACACATATTATGAAATGACTACCACAGTAGGGTTGTTTAACAATACCTCATATAATTATCTTTTGTGTGTGTGTGGTGAGAACTTTTAAGATCTAGTTTCTTGGGGTGCCTGGGTGGCTCAGTCTCTTAAGTGTCTGCCTTTTGCTCAGGTCATGATCCCAGAGTCCTGGAATCAAGCCCCACATCGAGCCCTGCATCCAGCTCCCTGCTCGGTGGGGAGTCTGCTTCTCCCTCTGCCTCCCCCTGCTCCGGCTTATGCCTCTCTCTCAAATAGATAAACAAAATCTTAAAAAAAAAAAAAAAGATCTAGGGGCGCCTGGGTGGCTCAGTCGTTAAGCGTCTGCCTTCGGCTCAGGGCGTGATCCCGGCGTTCTGGGATGGAGTCCCACATTGGGCTCCTCGGCTGGGAGCCTGCTTCTTCCTCTCCCTCTCCCCTGCTGTGCTCCCTCTCTCGCTGGCTGTCTCTCTGTCACATAAATAAATAAAATCTTTAAAAAATAAAAAAATAAAAAAAAAGATCTAGTTTCTTAGCAAATTTAACTATAACGAAAAAGCCAAAGAAATTGAAATGCCACCTCAAAAACCTGTGTTATTCATCTATAAAATTATGACTGAGGATTTTGAATAACCGGCCTTCTTTCAACTCAGTTCTATTAGTGCAGTTGCATAGATGATTTCTCAAGTGATTATAACCTTTACCCAACACTCAAACACTATGTTCCAGTGTTTGATATGCAAAGTATCCCAGGTGGTATGTGATAAATAAAAGATTACTGTCCTTGGCTGTTGCCACCTTTACAAGCATGCTGCCCACAAATACCAAAACTTACCATAAAATTATGTGTGTTACTGACAATTAACGTCCAGCAAATATTCCCTTTCATTATGCTCTATGCATTTGGCAACTTGGAGAAATTTTAATGCTATCAGTAAATAGTATTTATTTTAGGAGGGAAAATAAGCTGCTTAGGAAAATTAAAGTTTTCTCTCAGCAAAGTATGATATATTAATTACTGGATTAGGTTCTGGATGTAGGCAGGTGAGAATGCATGGTCTCTGCCCTCACAGAGCTCACATCATGATGAAGAGAGCAGAAATATGTGTAAGTATAGTATATATGCTTATTGACCGTGTGAAAGATAAATAAAATATGTTGGGAGATCACAAAGTGAAGAGGGATAAATCCTGTTTGAGGCACGCAGAGATTCTTAAAAAAACCAAAAACCAGGAGACTTTTGCTCTGAACTTTGAATGATACATAAAATATCTTCTGATATGGTAATAGGAAGAATATCCTGGTGGAGCTAACCGTGATCAAGAATCTGAAGGTACAGAAGTGCAGGGATGCTCTGGAAGCAGTGGTTAGTTTGCTTTAATGGCCTTTTGAAGAAAGGGCTATAACCGAAGGGGCAGGTCACAGTCAGCTCATAAAAAGCTTTATTTGAGGTTAGGGAATTTGCATTTTGTCTTTCAGGCAATGGAGAACCATTGGAGATTTACTACTTTTCTTAGATAGCTATTTATTGAACACCTATCACTGTACTAAGATACAGGGATATATTCAGGAACCGGAGAGAAAATATACCGTTAATCTTATATTATTGAGGAATAAACAGAAAATTAACAGAAAATTAACAAGAAAAGAAACAAATGAGATGATTACAGGCTGAGATGCATACCATGGGTAATGCAGTAGAAAATAACTGTGGGAGGCCTTTGAGTGCACATTGTCATTGCCATGCTGGGCACCAGTATGGTGGCAAAGTGATGTGATCCTTTACTAATGGATTGAATGTAAACTCAGTGAGGTAGCCAGAAAGTAGACAATTAATATGGCAGCTTCAGAAGATTTTGTAGTAATGCGGCCGTCCTCATGAACAGAAAGGAGCAAGAGCTGGGAAGTTTGCATTGTAAATCTTCAGATGACTCTGATTACCCAGGCATGATGTGTTATTCTCAGATTACCCATACATTAAATGATGCCTCAGACCAATAAGTTGTTTTCTCTCTAAGGTTCGTGAAACTTCAAACTACCAAACACTTAGAAGTTTCTTTTTTAAATCTTTAGACGATAAAGAGATAGGTAACATATTATTTTACCAAAAGTCTAGGCTTATTTTATTATTTTTTAAATCTAGGCTAATGCATGCATTTAAATCAATAAAATAGGGTGCCTGGGTGGCTCAGTCAGTTAAGCATCTGATTTTGGCTCAGGTCATGATCCCAGGGTCCTGGGATCGAACCCCACATCCTGGATTCAAGTCCCAAGTTGGGCTCCCTGCTCAGCGGGAAGTCTGCTTCTCCCCCTTTCTCTGCCCCTCCTCCTGTTCGTGCTCTCTCTCTCACATAAATAAATCTTTTAAAAATTTAATAAAATAATATAAGTACGAAATACACCCAGTCAAATTGATACAAAAATATAACTTACAGCTTGTTTGATATTTTTTCTAATTTTAATTTTAGAAAAACATTCATTGTTATATTTAGGAGTAAAATTTAATTTGTCCTTGGAGAAAGATTCAGTGTCTTTTTCTTGGTGAGGTAATAGGAAGAGAGCCTGTATCAACTTTTTGATTAAAGAATCACGTTAGTTATCGTAGGTAGCCCTAGGGTCACCATTGCTCTTACATGTTTTCCATAGCAAACTTTGAAGTGATGAAAACCATTTTCACTAATGTCCTTAAATAAGAATTTATTATGTCTTAATTTATAGACATAATTTTTATTCCTCATGATGTCTCTTAGCAAGTTTTTCTACAGTAATGGAAGTTTAAAAGCAAATTGATATCTGATATCAAGTCTATTTAAACTGTACCTACGTTTATGCACTGTGCCATACGTACCAAGTTTATGTTAATGTAGGTTTATTTAATCATAAGAAAGTCACATTTTGCAAGAAATATAAATGAATAAAAATTTTCTTTTTACATATGAAAGTATCCAATAAATATGAGAACTTTCTTGCAGATTTGGTTGATTACTCTTCAAATTTCTGCCTCAACCTATAAGCCAGAAACTATATTTTGTATCCTAACTGATATAGTCCAAGGTAAATAGGGAACATGAGTGAAAAACACATAATTTATTCAGCCTCTTTAATGATGAAGTGTCTCAAAAAATCTTATCTTAGAAAATGTATTAATGAGTAATATTTTTTGAAAATTCTTACACAACATTGGTTAATCAATGTTGGTTAACCAAATCATACAATTGTGCATGTGCATATACCATCAGAACAGCCTCTAAAGCCTGATTTTTTTTAAATTGAGGTAGAATTGACATGACATATTAGTTTCAGGTGTACAACATATGGTTCAATATTTATATATCCTGCAAAATGACCATCATGAAGGCTGATGCTTCTGTTACACTGTCATTAGATCTTACAGAATGATGCTTCCTTTTAAAGTGTCATGGAGTTTAGAAATAAGAGAATAAAGTGATGATAAATAGAAGGGAAGTGGGTGGGGGGATGGATTAAATGGGTGGGGATTAAGGAGTGCACTTGTGATGAGCGCTGGGTGATGTTATGGAAGTGTTGAATCACTATATTGTACACCTGAAACTAATATTACACTGTATGTTAACTCACTGGAATTTAAATAAAAACTTTAAAAAATGCTATAGATATTATAGGTAAAGATTCATATTCTATTTGCTTATTTAAATATTATTCAAATAGAAATCTGATTAAGAAAGAGCTTAATCAGGGGTGCCTGGGTGGCACAGCGGTTAAGCGTCTGCCTTCGGCTCAGGGCGTGATCCCGACGTTATGGGATCGAGCCCCACATCGGTCTTCTGCTATGAGCCTGCTTCTTCCTCTCCCACTCCCCCTGCTTGTGTTCCCTCTCTCGCTGGCTGGCTGTATCTCTGTCGAATAAATAAATAAAATCTTTAAAAAAAAAAAAAAGATCTTAATCAGTCTTTAGTTTTTATTTATTAGCTTACTTGATTTTTAAAGCTGATTAGATACATCAGAATTATTCAGATTTCATTGTTTTGGTGAGCAAATGTGGTTCCAGTAAAATTTTCTGACTTTTTTTTTTCTTCCAGTCTTTTATTTCCCTCATTAATACACACACACATAACTATATATAACATTTTTGCATCCATAGTTCCTGTAAATTTTAAGTGCTGTTTTTTATTAACTTGACATGATATCAAAAGATTTTTTCTGACATTTTAATAGGAGGGGTTTCACCTATTTTATAAAGCACAGTGATATGAACAGATAAAATATCTGAGTAGAAACTATCAGGCAGGGATGCCTGGGTGGCTCAGTCGGTTAAATGGCTGCCTTGGGCTCAGGGATCTCTGGGACCTGGGATTGAGTCCCACGTCAAGGTCTCGTTGAGCAAGGAGCCTGCTTGCCCCTCTGCCTGCCATTCCCCCTGCTTGTGCTCTCTCTCCTTTCTCTCTCTCTGACAAATAAATAAATAAATAAATAAAATCTTAAAAAAAAAAAAAAAAACCAGGCAAGAGGAGTAATACAGGGAACTCATATATCCCTTTTAGGTTCATAATTTGTTGACATTTTGGCCCATTTCCTTATATTCACACAAATAAATAGATGGGAATTTTTCCCAATTTTTGAGATAAGGCTGGAGGTACTGTGTTCTTTGCTACTGAATGTTTTAGTATGTATTGTTTTGTGGGCAAAGGAAGTAATTCTCTCACATGACTACAGTATAATGATCAAAATCAGAGAATTTTAGTAACATATGTCCATATTATAAGCCATATTCCGTATTCAGATGTTAATCAGTTGTCTCAGTGACATATTTTATAAATTATTTTTTCCCTGATTCAAGAACCAATCTAGGACTGCACAATTTATTTAGTTGTCTTATTTGTCTAGCCTTCCTTAATATGAAATAATATCTAGATTTTCTTAATCTTCCTGCCTTTACCAATTTTTGAAGAGTGGAAAACAAGTATTTTATAGATTTTTATTCAATTGGGATTTGTCTTGTGAGATTCAAGTTATGCATTTTTGGAAGGAATACTAGTAGCGTGATGTTGTTTCCTTCTCAATGCGTCATATTAGAGGCACATGAGGTTGGCATGTCCGAGTATTGATGATGTAGTGGTATACTCTCAAAATCTCTTCCTTGTTCAGAGTTGAAATTGGGTAGAAAGCTGATGGTCAGCTTCTCTCACAGTATCTTTTCAAGGATTCCAGGCCCCAGATAGGACTTTTAAAAGAAAAACACTTGAAATGGTTTTTCATAAAGTAAGATAGTTTCATAAGTTCTGCCTATCCAGTACAGGACTTGAGGCATAATGATACTAGTTTTGGGGGTCTGAATCCTTTCTTAATAGGCTTCTAGTGAACAGTGGTTTTGCTGAACAAAAGTGAATAACATTAACATTTTTTATAACATTTTGTAACACCTGTTCCTTCTTCCAATTTCAGCGTCATCATACATTGGTTTTCAGTGTATTTCTGAGGTTGTAGTAGTTTCACCCACAATCAATTTGTGGGTTACTGTTACTCTTTTATACTCCCCAACAATTAGTGATCATTTATGTCATTTCCTGTGCAGGACACTCATGCTAACAGCTTAACAGCTTATGTATTTCCCCTGCTAGAGAACTAGCTTAATCCTGGACCTGTCCCTTTTCTTTCATCACTAACTGTAGTTTCACATTTTCCCACTGATCTTTACATCAGTCTTTCTCTGCCATCTGGTTTCCAGTATAAAATAATATCTATCTTAGCTTTTTTGCTGATGACCTCATATCTTTGTTTTCTTCTCTTTTGCCCAAATTAACTCTATACTCTGGGAAAAGTATAGAGTTTCCCAGAGCATATTGAAAACTCTGGAGAAACCTGAATTTAGTCATAATGTGGGTTTACATGACTTCTCTCAGAAAACTCTCATCTACTCACTTCTCTAGTGTTTTACCTCACTAAACAATGAAGTCTCAATACCTAACTCATTCTGTTTTCTAGGCTAGAGAAATGGTGTCATTTCTTCTTTAAGTGTTTGGGAGAACTCACCAGTGAAATCATCTAGGCCTGACATCTTCCTTTTTGGAATGTTACAATAATTTCTTTTATAGATATAGTTCTATGCAGATTATCTCTTTTTCCTTTTATGAGTTTTTTGAGTTTGTGCCTTTCAAGGAATGGGTCCATTTCATCTAAATTATCAAATTTGTGGCTAATGGAGTTCATAATATTTTTTTAATGTTATTCATCAGTAGTGATGACCCCTCTTTCATTTCTGATATTAGTAACTTGTGTGTTCTCTCTTTGTTTCTTGGTTAATATGGCTGGAGGTTTATCAAATTTATCGATCTTTTCAAAAAACCAGCTTTTGGTTTCACTGATTTTCTCTTTTGAGAATGAGAAACTTGTAGTATTTCACTCCGAGAACCATTGTGGCTCCAGAGGCTTCTGTTCCATGCAAGTTGAGTCTCTGTAGACTGTGAATCTCTGTATTCACTTGTCTGTAGATTTTGTTATGGCAGTTTGGCTTGCAAACTCAATTCACTGATGTTTCCAAGAAAAATTATTTCTGTTTGATCAGTTGTTTTCCAGTTGTAAGGAAGGAAGTGACAACTTTTAAGCAAGCTCTTTAAATGTCAGAGCTGAAACTGTGAGTCTCTGAAGTGTCCTTTGATCTACAGTTTAATTTCCCTAGTGGCCGTAATGCTGTAGTCACATCTGTTTATACCATGCTGGACTGCACCTGAGAGGGTATTTCTAACTTGAGGTCTGCCCCTAGTTCTACTCATGTCTTTGCACCATTCTGTCTTTAGGGCAGATAGCTTGGTGTTTTGGACCTGCTTTAGTGCAAATGTGATTTGTGCAAAGTCAGACATTGCATCACAGATTAATAAATGTAGTAGGTAATTCCCTTCAAATTTAACTCCCTGTATTTTCTTGCATTGTCTAGATACAGTGCACTGTCTAGACATTTAGAAAGACATTAGACGATTGTGAACTCCCAATGTGTTAGAAGGACAGTGCAAAATAATCCCCGCACTCTTTCATATGTTATCTGTCATACCACACTGAGGCTAGCCCAGATAGTGTCTAAAACGCTTCTTCTAGATTCCAATCTACTCCTTCGTTATCTTCTCTCAATCATCCTTCAGTCTTTTACCTCTCGACTTTGCTCTTTGGGTTCTCAGCTCCATCCTAGATGTGCTCATATTCTGGGTCTCCCTTTTGACTCTGTCATCCAGTAGCAGTGGCTGTTCCACACTGGGGAGTATATTAGGTCTTTAAACTTTCCAGACAAGAGAATCTACAAGAAACACAAAATTGATTGCCTCTAATAGAATGATGTTGACACTAGAATAAAATACACAGCCCGTGCTGTGATCTATAATACCTTATGCAATCCAGACCCAACCTAACCCTCTTTTCTGCCCTGTTTCTTAATCACCCTGACCTCCTTACTGTTCCTCAAACACACTACAAAAACCCCATCTCAGGAACTTTGTGCTTCCCTACCTACAATGTACTTCCTCTTGGCTTCCTCCCTCACTTCATTCTTGTCTCTGCTAAATGTCACTTCATCCTAAAGCTCTTCCTTTAATAATTTGTACAATTAGCTGCTTCTCCTGAGCACACCCACACCAATTATTTTCTACCCCCCATGTATTCTTTGGTTGAATAAACGAACATATTATGCCATTATTTTTTTCTTTATTGTGTTATACTAAAAAATCCTTCCTTGCCTAGAAGAGAAAATAAGAAGTAAAATCCCACCTAGTGTATTTAATAACATATTGCAAAAAGTAATAGCAAGAAAAGGAACAGGTGTTCTCAGAGGAAGTAATAGAGGATATGATACTAGCTTGGGTTGCCAGAAAGGTTTTTTAGAAGAAATTTAATATGAGACTTAAAAAATGAGCAGAAGCCAATTATGTAAAAATTGGAATGATAAAGATTTTCAGGTAAAACAAATAACCCTTGGTGGGAAAGCACACAGCATGTTTAAGTACCCAAGAGACCCTTAAGGATGAAACAATCAGTAGGGAGAAACATATCATGAGACAAGTTTGGGGAGCAAGGTAGGGGTCAGAACATAAAATGCCTGGTAGGTATATATATAATATAATTTTTAAGTGGATAAGAAAGCCATTGGACAGTTCTAGGCAAGAGTAACAAAGCAATTTGTGTTTTAAAATTACCACCTTAGCTGCTTTGTGGAAAATGAAATGGAAAGTGACAAGATAATTAGAGATGAGACTAGTCAGGAGATTATTGCCGTACTACAGATGAAAAACGACAGTGATCTGAACCAGAACTGAAGAGAAAAGGATGATGTATATTTTTGCAAAATAGAATCAAAATGCCTTGGGTTGGACAGATTAGATGCCTGGGAAAGAAAAAGAGGTGTCAAAAGTACCCTAGCGCTAACTTGTATGGGAGGTTGTTGAAGGCCAGTTACTAATTTGGAAAAGTTTGTAGAATAAAAGCTCTTAAAAAGAGGCATGGGGGAAGGGAACAAATCAACAGTTCAGCATAGTTGTATTAACTATGAAATATCTTAGAACCAGTCAAGCAGAGGTTTGAAAAGTTAGTTAGATACACAAGTATAGAGCTTGCAAGAAGAGTTTTAGCTAATGAGAGATAATTGGGGGGTAGTTTTTCTTATACCATCTTACATATTTCTAAACAATTTACTTTCCAAATATGATATAGCATAATATATCAGTAATTCCAGCTCTTTCCAACAGGGTGCCATATTTTGAGTATAGTGTAGAACAGGAAGAAAAGGACTAATAGTTATTGAATGTAGACTACTTGCAAAACATTGATAGATGTTTTATTCTTTTCTCAATAATGCTATGTGTTTAATTATTTACATTTCACACATGGAATAACTAGGACTTAAACAGGTCAATTAAATTGCTCTAAGATCACTCATATTATAAGTGGCAGAACCAGGATTCAAGCTCAGGTTTTTGTTATTAAAACCATTCTATTTCTATACCCCCGCAGTATAAATACATACTTTTTTTCTTCCTTAATGAGAGTTAACAATAATAGTAAATGTTTCCAGAATGAAAACAAATACAGTGATGATGCTATAAGAACGTGCATAGAGCTAGTGAAATAACCTTCCTTTTATGACTGCTTTGAAGTACAGCTTATAAATATTTTATCAGAGCAGCTGATGAAATGGTGATATGAGTTAAGCAGCATTTTCATTTACTTCCAAATATGAGAATGTGTTTTTTTCATCACTACTTTTTTAAAGTTTGTTTGCCTGCAATTTCAAAGAATCTAGAAAGTAATATTCATTATCTTAAAAACCACACACATAAGAACTGTGTCTTAGTAGCCATTACTTACTTTCAACAAAGACACTTGGTATATTAGGGGCTTAAATTATTCCTCAAGATAAGAATTAACTACTTGATCAAAATTCTGGTACTGTTTATTATTACAATTACCTGGAGGGGTGGTATTTGCTATTCTTGCTATTTTTGACAAGGGACGGGGCAATGAAAAACATTGTCTCCTAAGAGGATTTTTCCAAAATGTGATAATGCATTTTTTACAACATGAGGAATTCTATTCTGTTAGCTTACATAATTCCATCTCATTTGGGATATGAAGTGATATTCTCTATCTTTCTCCAATGAGTTTGGAGGAAACAAAATTATAGTATGAACAGACTAGAGATACCCCTTTGTGTTCTTGCTCACATACGAAAATAATTTATTATCTTTCTGAAAATATTACAATAAAATTAAAACATTCCCTTTGACATATCTTCTACCTTGTGTAACTCGAAGAAGTTGTTCTGTTTCATCTGTACATTTCATTCTGCCCTTTCATATTTCAATGAGCATCTAAAATAGTAAGAATAATACTGAAGACATTTTTAAATACTGAAATTCTTTTTGAAATGAAATTTTATTATTTTATTCTTTTTTATTGCTCTATTAGAAAATCATTTTAGAATACTAAAATTTTAGAATTAAAAATCATATAATAGGGAACATAGTCTATAATATTGTAATAATGTTATATGGTGAAAGATAGTGACTACAGTTATCATGGTGAACACTGAGTAATGTATAGAATTGTTGAATCAGTAAGTTGTACACTTGAAACTGGTGTAACACTGGGGTTTTTTTGTTTTTGTTTCAGGTTTTTATGTAAATTCCAGTTAACATAAAGTGTAATATTATTTTCAGGAGTGTAACATTGTTAATTATACTTTAAACAACAAAGAAATAATTTGGTGTAAAAAAAACCAAGAATAATACCTATGCTCCACCCACAGCAATTCACATTTAATTGGTCTGAGAGAGGAAAAAAAAAAACCAATCATATGAAATGGGTTTTTTGTTTTTGTTTTTTTACTTTGAAAGAAGGAGAAAAGAAAAAGGAGGATGAGAAGGTATCAGTTGTTGAGGGTTTATAATATATGCCTCTGAGAGATGACATGTGATTTTTTTTTTAAAGATTTTATTTGACAGAGTGAGAGAGAGAGAGTGCACCAGCGGGGGAGCTGGCAGGCAGAGTCAGAGGGAGAAGCCGACTCCCCACTGAGCATAGTCTGACGTCGGGCTCCATCCCAGAGCCCTGATATTATGACCTGAGTTGAAGGCAGACGCTTAACTGACTGAGCCACCCAGGCGCCCCAACATGGACATGTGTCATTTTAATGCCTTGAAATTTGGGAATTTTTTTCCTGTTATAAAGGAAATTAAAGTTAGGCTCAAAAAAATTAAATAATTAGCCCCAGCTGACACAATTAGTAAGAAAAATGGTTGTGCGAATTTCACACTGCACTCTGAAATGAAGCAGTTGTCTTAACGTATTCATGAATCACTGAGATTGAATAGATTCCACCCTTTGCTCTTAGTATGTGCTTAGAGATATG
This sequence comes from Ailuropoda melanoleuca, assembly GCF_002007445.2. Taxonomy (NCBI): domain Eukaryota; kingdom Metazoa; phylum Chordata; class Mammalia; order Carnivora; family Ursidae; genus Ailuropoda; species Ailuropoda melanoleuca. The sequence goes on from NC_048219.1 coordinate 154,192,094, forward strand.
TGGAAATCCCCAAATTTACATTGTGGAAGTGGAGAAAATAAAGTCTGTAAAATAAAAGAATTAGTGCCAAGGTCATTTGACGAACAAACAGAGAAACAGCTGTTCTTACCCTGATTCTTTATTCATACAAACTTCAACTTGACAAATATTGTATTGCCCAGTGAACACTGTGTAGATAGACTGTTTTTTGTTCATCCATTCATGTCTATTGGCCTTTTATTGGTGTTTAATATTGTTACAGAAACATCCTTTTTTGGCTCATATTTATCTGATATATCTTTTTGCATCAGTGTTTTTAACTACTTTGTATTCATTTGTTTAAAATATTTCTTTACTACATAAAATATTGCAATTTCTTTGTTTTGGTAAGTCTTAGAGACTCAGTCTTTTGAATGGTGGGTATTAGTCCAGGTTCTTTAGAAGCAGAACCTGACATGGAATTCTGGTACAAGTGATTTATTGAAGAAATGGTCTTAGAAGAATCCTATTAAGGAAGTGAGGGAAGCAGGATAGAACTGGGGCAAGGAGCTAATCAAAGATGTATTTCAGTTCATTCTACTCTTACATTGATCAAATGAGAAGCTCTGAATCATAGAATTGTCCAAACTTGAGAAAAGAGGCACACCTCTTTGAACTCCATATCAAAGTCACTGTCTGTGGGCTACTTCCTAGGTAAAGGGCATAAGTTTCCATGCCTTTCTTGGTAAAGTGATTTTCCTTGGACACGAGCAGTTTTCAGAGAACAGTAAAGCTATGAGCCATCAGATGCTGATGTTCACAACAGCTAGGATATGGCTGCGCTGGTGATAAAGGGTTTGTGTGGGTAGGGCCCCGACGACGTCTATGATAGTCTCCTGCACATTGCTCAAGGCATCTTACTTCTCACATTAGTTCATTCCATCTGGCACAGTTTCTCTAAGATTCTTCAGACACAATACCTGAGGAAATTTTTAAATTAAGTATTTTAGGAATATATAATATCCCTGATTTTAAATAAGGCTGTTACTGATATTCATTCTGTCTCTACTACAAATTCTAGATTTCCATTCCTTCAAGGAAAATTTCTGTTGGTTTGGGTGCCTTGTCTGATGGAGTGAACCAGACACTCATACCTGAGGTGATTGAATCCCCAATTATCATGCCTGTATAGAGCCATTTTTGGTGTTCCTGTCCATGTAAAGACAAAACTGTGAAATAGAATATAAAGTGATATCCTGGTTTATCACTTAGTTATTCATTGTTTTTCTTTTTGCCCTCATTATATAGTAACAGATCTACCTCTTCTGATGATGAAAATCTCTTTTCTTTGCCTGCTAATTAATGGTTACAAGGAGCCCAAGGTAAAGAGGAGGCTATTATAGCTTTAAATTTAGTGGGGTTATTACTGAGTCCCCTGATGGAACTATTCAGTCAACCAAATCTTCTGGAAGCATAGAACCTATTATTATAGAGAAAAGAGGCACAAATTCCCCAGGTACATTAACAGGAGTGTTGGAGAGCAAGGTCACTCCTATTTCTACCCCTTGTTTTCTATACGTAGTCAGTCTATGTATTAGGAAACAGAACTATGTAATGAGTATTGGTTTAAGGTATGTACCAACACAGAAGGACAGTGCAGCGTCTTTGCAGGGTATGACAGTCAAGCAGATACTCAGATGTATTTCAATAAAGTGTTCCAATACTATAAAGCCAACAGCCTCCGGGAGAGTTGTATGTGTTAGAACCAGTGAATACCATAATTATCTGCCCATGATTACATCCTTTTCCCTAGAGTGGATCCCTTGGACCAAGGTGATGTTATGTGGGATCCCACACTGGTGGTGTGCATGCTGTATGAACTCTTGGATAGTGGTGCTGGCTGAGGCACTGCTGATTAGAAAGGGAAGCTTATAGCCAGAATATATCCCATACAGAGTGACATTGCCCTTTTCAGAGAGGAAGAGATTCAATGTAACCAGCCTTCCAGCATGTGGCTTGTTGATCTCCTCATGGAATGGTACGGCATGGAAGGTTCAAAGTTAATTATTTCTGTTTCTTCCTCTGCCCACTTGGTAAATTTGTTTATTTAAATTGTTTATTTAATTTAATTTATAAAAATTTACTGGAATAAAGATGTTCGTAATATTCTCTTACTACCTTTTAATAGCTAGGATATCTGTAGTGATATCTTTTATTTTGTATTTCCTAAAATTTCGTTTTATTATTTCCTTTCTTATATATTCTTGTATATTCTCTAGGTTTATTTTCTTTTGTGAATGACACATTAAGCTTCTTGTGACAATGTTAGATTGTTTATATTTTAAGCTACTTCCGATACAGTGGAGTGGGTGGGTTGTGGCTCAAATATTACAGACCACTGAGATTTAGACAATATATTTGAATGGACATTTCTACATTTGCTATATGCCCTTAGGACAATTTACAGAGACTTTAAATTATGGTTTTTATAATTTTATCTAGTTAAAGTGCTTATTAGAGAGATTCTACTGCACTCCTCACTCCTCTATTCTAAAAGTTGTTTCTGTTTACAGACTTTTTAAACTGGATATAGGTTTAGACAAACATATTCATTTAGAAAGGAAGGAATTTACCTCTAAGTGACTTATCCAGGGACACAGAGTTAATTTAAGACAAAGGCAGCACTAACCTCTTCTTTTTGAGAGTGGCACATCCAAAACATTTCCCATTCCTCAGTCCTGTGCAGGTTGAATCTTTTCCTTGCAGCCTATTTGATTCTCAGAATTTCCCTCATTTGCCAGTGGCTTCTTGCTCAGGCTGGCTCCTCTATCCTTTTGATACGTCTCCATCATTCGAATATCCTTTTACTTTCCAGCACAAAAAAAGATATTTTATATCCATATACTTTCTCCACCTCAGCCCTGGAATCAAGCATTTCTCCTGGGGGTCCTGGTTCCTTTCTAGAGCAATTTTAAAAGGATTAAGTATAATCTAAATGCTGAGAACTATAATGAAACTTTCTTTCTCTTTTTTCTTACTAAAATATTTTGGTAAATTTGTTTCCTACAGCCCACTCCAAATTTTTCTGAATCAGAATAGGCTTAGATAAATTTATCTGAGATTGACTACAGATTATTTTCCTATTGAATCAAGACTTGCTGTCCTGAATTTCAACCAAGTTCTAACTAAAATAACTCATTAACTTGTATCTTCTTTGGGATGCCACTTTTCAAAGCTATAGCATTGTCATTTACTTCTAGGATTAAGTTATCAAATTTAAGAGGAGGAGAATAGAAGCTAAAGCTTAAAAATATGTAAGTCTATTTATTTCAGGAAAAAAAGTATGTTCTACAACTGCGGAAATTTAGTCTATAACATTTCTTTTACTTGTTTTAGCTTTGTGAAAGATGATGCATAAATGCATTTACTTAAGTCATAAAATCAGAAAGTATAAACAAAATAGACTTGAAAGGGAGAGGGAATTTGTCAATATACTTTCTAAATTTTATCATAAATATGAAAAGATAATAATCTTTAATAATTTAAAATTATTACAATAAAGAAGAATTTTTACATCTTTATAATTTATGACTTTAAAAATTGTTTCTTAAAATGAATGAAATTACATTGGGATGTATTTCAAGGCTTCTTAAGTTTAACCTGTCAATCTAATATTGAAAATTCATTTATTTTGATTTATTTGATTCATTACTAAATTTCATTTTAGATTTTGTCTTCATGGTGCTCATTTCAGATAGATAGTTTTATTTCTTCATGACACATTTTTTTTATGTTGGAATGAATGCTCTTTTCCATTATTTACTAATTAACTGTCTTTTTGTAAAATAATTTTATGGCTTGTCCTCACCTCCACTTGATGTTTTCTTTATTGAATTTGAAGCTCTAATGACAACCTCCATATGATATATGAGTATATAATCTGCTTCTGAGATTCTGTGTTATAAAATTCTAATCTATCAGGTTTTTTAAAATAATTTTCTCTCAAAGCCATAGTCACTGAATTTCTTTGCAAATACGAAAACTAATAAAAACACTTTAAAAATAATCTTTCCTAGATGCAGAAACAGATAGAAATATGGCCACAATTTATCAAATCATAATATTTAACTAAATTTAGAAGACGATTTTCTTCTACCACTTGATATTTAGCTAAAATCTTTCTACCACTTGATATTACTTCATTCATTCATGATCTTAAATCTTTCTACCACTTGATATTACTTCATTCATTCATGATCTTAAAGGCTGAAATTAAAAGAATTTGTGGTTTGGAATCCCAAAGACATAAATCCTGCATTTAAATACTTAATGTATAACATTGGGAAATCGTTTAACAAGCTTTATCCTTTTGCAACTGAAAAATAGGATAATGACACATACTTTCCAGAGTTGTAATAATTAGATTATTATGGTAATGTAATAAATATGAAATATACTGCCTTCATTTGCTTTACATTTAAGTTATTTTATTCTATTTTTGGTTTACTTTTTAAGTTTATATTTATTTTTTAGTAATCTCTATACCCAGTGTGGGACTTAAACTCACAACCCTGAGATTAATGTGGTGCCCCCACATTTGTTTTTATTAATGAGTGTCCATTATATGCTTAGAGATATTTTCTTGTATAAGCATTTGTTTTTCTTTTAATATTTACTTATGTAACAAAATTTACCTGTAATAATAATAATAGTTCTCCACCTTGTTCTGTCTCTTACTTTTGAACATTACAAGGTAACACTGGTTTAATATAAAACTCACATACTCTTGAAGAAATGAAAAATCACATTTAAAAAATACATAATCTCAACTGCATTTTCAGAGCTTATCGTTTTTAATTACTTTCTACTTTGTATGTCTTTTGTGAGGTTTCCTGGGTTATATGTGCTTTCTAAAACAGTGCTCACATAGCTGTCAAAACTAAACTATGCAAAGGAAAGGTCAGACTTCAGTGGATAATTCCTGTTTCCATGGAAACTGACTTGATTTAGGAAAGATCTGTGAGTGCTTATAAATAATCATGGTATCCAGAACTTCATTGCTTTCCTTTGACAGGTGTAGTGATCTCACCTGAGAAAGAGCTAGTTCTTAGATTATTCCTAAATGAGAATTTCAAATATTGGTACAAATTTATCTTTAATTGGCGTCTATATATTCTATGCAGTATCACACTCCTCCAATAAAAAAGTCACCATTAAAGTGAATCAGATAGTTTCATTGAGGCAAACTACCTGATTTTATACGTGCTTTTGCACCAGTGGTCACATTTTTATGTCTTCCTGGAAGATTTTATGCTTCTAGGAAGATTAAGCAAGATACTGAATGGTTTAACCTTATATCCGTTGGATGTTTCTTTGTTTTATTGTTAAGGAAATCTATGTTAGGGACGCTAGTTCTCTCTGTATTTTGGGCAATAACATAATGAAATATCAATTACGCTAAAGCCATGTAGAGCCAAGAGAAAGCCATTTGAATAGGATCAATCATGAATTAGAAAATATTGTGGGGTACATTATTTTAGAGAACATCAGTAGCAAACAAGGTGGAATTGGGTTGGTGCCATTTTCATCCAGCAGTTGATATCTGGAGTAAATTATTCATATCTGCATTTGCCTGTTTCCACAGTAATATTTTGATTATTAAACCCATGCTGATAACAAGCCACTTGGAAAAAGGTGTGGATGGAAATGCTAGTAACTTTATTCCTATTTCCCCCCTCTCTCTTTCTTTTTCAAATTAGTTTTTTATTGTTCTCTTATTTCCTTTTCTCTTTCTTAAATTAGCCAAATTGTGGGCACCTGGAAGGCTCAGTTCATTGAGCGTGGGACTCTTGATTTTGGCTGGGGTCATGATCTCAGGGTTGTGGAATCAGGTCCCAAGTTAGGCTCCGTGATGGGCATGGAGCCTGCTTGGGATTCTCTCTCTGTCTCACCCTCTCTTAAAAGAAATTATCTTAAGAGTTTTATGTGAATAAATATAATTAATGAGAGAAGTCATAAGAATTCTATAAAAATTACTCAGGAATCTTCATGTAGATAAGATGTTGCTTTCAGATGGCATCAAGACATTTTGCTTTATCTTCCTTTTTCTAAATATTCATTAAAATTCCTTTGAATGAATCTTAACAAACTTGAAATGGAAATAACTTTGAAAATATAAAAATTTGTGTCAATCATTTTTAAGAGTCTAGGAGGAATGTCTCCTAAAAATAATTGACTCGGAGCTCAAATGCAAATTATAATTAGTTGTTTTACAGCTGGAAATAGTTTAGGAAAAACTCTATAATGTAGAAGGAGAAGAACAAATTCTCCCTCATGACTACCCCTTGTTTCAGATCCAGTTTTGTAGAAAGCACCAAAAAAATAGTAATTTCCTATCTTATTCTTTTGTTCTGCTCATATTAGAAATTGAGTTATTTTTAATTGATGATCCCTTTAAGAGATGTGGCCTGATGTAGACATGCTCAGTCACTTGATCAAAACCATCAGTAAGCAGTAGAGCCTCCATTGGAGCTCCATGCTCCTTCACAGTTCAAGACTCTTTCTGATGTACAGCTCAAGGAATTAATTATACTAGGACTTGCAAGTAACAAAAACTGAATCCACTCTAAAGAACTAATTGTGATAAACTGATTCTTTAGCTGGGAAAAGAAGGTGAGGAAGAGAAATGTTGTATTTGAATCGTGGTCTTTAGGTTTTTATGGAGCAATACTCAGAGAATGATAACCATTTTCTTAGAACCTCTTTGGAAAGTAAAACAAGGGGGCTGAGCTTCTGTGGACATTTAATTTTGGGGTAGTATACTTTCCTGACAGACTTTGTAAAGACAATGTATTATCTGTTTGGAATTAACAATCAGTCAATCAAGTTTTGAATGCCTAATGCTGTATTAAGAAGAATAAAGTAAAGTTCATATTCTCTCATGTTTTAAAAGGACTTAGAAATGTACTTGTAGAAATACAATAAACATATACAAAACAACAAAAGAAATGTGGCCTGTTATAACAATTACCCCTCTCTGGTAACAGCGTATTGTAAACCCTTTCAGCAGGGCTGATACTGATTTTGAGATGCGCAAATCAGAGGACTGCTTACCATTTACAATATTATAGTAGTATTCTAAATGATAGATCACAAGCACCTGGACTGAGAGAAGAGGGGGATAAAAAAACTGGTATGAGAGATGCTATGACAGAATTCTATAACTTTCTTCTTTCCTTTGCATGACCAGATCCTACTCATCCTTTAAGATGCAGTTCAAAATGAAAATTTCAGCTGAATTTGGAGGAATGATTGCTGTCTTTTCTCTTTCAAATTTGTTCAAATTGCCAGTATATTACTTATCAGAATGTAGAGTTAGGGCCTACCATATTCAACTCTATAGCCTTAGAGTTTGCTGTTGTACCTGTCAAAAAGTCATCATTCAATACATGTTTGCTGAATTGAATCATATTGTTCAGTTCTTTTTTTCCCTTAAATCCAGTATTTGCGATTTGAAAAATGAAATCTATAAAGATTAAAGAAATTGAGGTTAGTTACGGTCTGACTTTGCAACAGTCTTTGAAATAGAAAGGGTCTATTAACAGAGAAGCCTGTGACTAGATGTTCTTTATGCCTACCAAAGTCACAATAAAATAGGTTTAAACGATAAATAATAGCTTCAGACACTGAAAATGTGACTTTGAAAAAAATTGTCCAACCATGTTTTGAGGAGTTTTCTAAAAAATATATGATGCATTCTCATCCATGGGCACAATACTCTTTTAAAACTGTGCAGAAACAATGTGCTGTCTTCTTGTACAAACTAATCTTTTAGAAGGTTTGTATGTTTGTTGGCTTAGTATTCTTCAACATAGCTACTCAAACTGTGATCAGTTCTTACCACTACTATTATTTTACCATTGTAAGTGTTACAGAGATGATATGTATTTGTGTGTGCTGTCAACTCGATGTGGATATATGTGTGTTTCTTAGCACTATTAAATTGTCAAGTATACTTGCAGCTTTCACTTTAGATTGTAAGGTAGCCTTAACTGAGCAAGATAGTATAGGAAAGGGGAAATGTTATCTAAAGAAGCATGCCTAAAATGATGCTTTTTCATTTCAACTTCTTGTACTTGAAACTTTGACTCTCAACTACAAATTATACTTTTAAAAGCATTATAAGCCAGTGTTTCTTTTTGTGGAAAAAACAACAACAAAAATATTAGGGTTAGAACTTAAATCATATAAAGCCCCTAAAAATCAATCAGCTTTGGTGTCTGTAATATGTGTTAGAGGCATATTCAGCCTCACGGAAAAATAAAATTTAAATTTACTAGTCAATTTTAGAATCCATAAAAATAATTGCTTGCAATATTATAAATTAAAAAAATCAGTGTTTTCTTTGCTAATTCAACCATGAATTTTACAAATTTGATCCTCATGAAATTCATGATATCTCAATAATATTCTAGCTTGTTCTAGAAGCTTTTAAAAGTCTTTCCAAAATTAGTAAGAGATATGGACACATTCTGTCATATTCCTGTACATGTAAATAGGCCAACATCACTGTTATTTCATTTACAGAGAGAATATGTAATCCATTTAGGACCACCTATCAAACTTTTACCATTGCACTATTGTTCAAGGTGATTATATATAAGAGCAACAATTTCTATGATTCTGTTTCTAGTGCCAGAATATTATTTGCAAGATACAAAAGGAGAGACCCAAACCAGAGAAATATTCAGGAACTCATCAGTTGTAATGGAGAATATCCCAATATTATCCCAAACAATATACCAAATTGTTAGTTATCAGGAAAAAGGATGACATTGAGAAAGGAGAAAACATAAAGTGAGAAATATTCACACAGAGAGAAAATAGATGGTATTTGGAAAATGAAAATAATTTATACAATTTTCTATTTTTAATTTTTAAGGAAGGAATATATTAATATTCAGAACTTCATATATATGCATGGATATTGTATTTGTATATTCAACATATATATATATTTATTATACATATATTTATAATATGTATATAATCTATCCTGCTGATTATGTATATAAAACCCACTACTCACTTCTCTTTCTCTTCTAGTTAAAAATGTATTTTGAGGGTGCCTGTGTTGCTCAGTTCGTTAAGTATCCAACCCTTGATTTCAACTCACGTCATGATCTCAGGGTTGTGAGATCAAGCCCTGTGTTGGGCTCCATACTGGGCATGGAGCCTGCTTAAGATTCTCTCTCTCTCCCTCTCACTCTGCCCACCCCTCTTTTAAAAAATGTATTTTGGGACCCTTTTAACTTATCTCCAGTATATGAACAACTTAGAAGTTGTCTTTCCAGTTCATATGCAAAAAAACAAAACAAAACAAAAACCCATAGACACAGACCTTACAATTACAAATAACTCTAAAAGTATCATAGATATAACATGCAACACTGTAAAACTTCTTAGGAAACATAGGAGATAATCTATGTGACTTTCAGTTTGGTGGTGAGTTTTTAGATACAGGAATGGTCCGTGAAAGAAAAACATTGATAACTTGGACTTTATTAAAACCTCTGCCCTCTGAAAGACCTTTTTGAGGGAATCAAAAGACAAGCCAGAGACATGGAGAAAATATTTTGAGCATATATCTGATAAAGGACTTGTATCCAAAATATACAAAAAGCTCTTAAAATTCAACAATAAGGGAAAAAATGAAAAATCGTTAAAAGATCTGAACAGTTACCTCATCAGACAAGATAAACAAATGGCAAATACATATATGAAAAGATGTTTAATATTATTTGCCATTAAAGAGTTACAAGTTAAAACAAAAAGGAGATACCACTATATCCCATTAGAATGACCAAAAAAAAAAAAAAATTCCCTAAGAACCTGACAGTACCAATTGTTAGGAAGATGCGGAGAAATAGAAACCCTCATTCATTGCTAGTACAGACACAAATTGGTTTCATCTGTTTTGAAGACAGTTTTGTCCAACATATTTGAAAACATCCACACAACACCTGCATGCAAAAGTTTATAGCAGCTTTATTGCTAATCATGAAGTATTGGAAGTAACTAATTGTCCTTCAGTAAGTGAATGGATAAACACCAACTGTGGAATATCCACATTATGGAATATTATTCAGCAATAAAAAGAAATGAGCTATGAAGTCACAAAAAGACAGAAACCTTGAATGCATATTGTTATATGGAAGCAACCAGTATGAAAAGGCTACATACTGTAGGATTCTGATTTTTGACATACTGGGATTGACAAAAAGTATAGCGATGATAAAAAGATCAGTTGTTGCCAGGGTTTCAGGGGACTTTAAGAAAGCTGAATACATGAAGCACAAGGGATTGTTTAGGGCAGTGAAACTATTCTGTATGTTACTCTACCAGTTGACAGATGACATGCATTTGTCAAAACCCACAGAACTTTACAACAGGAAAAGTGAACTTTAATCTACATAAATTAAAAAAATATATTTTTGGATGTCAAAGGATCCCAGGGTGGAATGCAGAATGTGATAAAACAATTGAACTGTCTAATAAATTTATGAAACCACCTCATAATGAAAGGAATGAGGAAAGGATGCTGGCTTAAGTAACTTTGAAATTTAGTGGAATATGTAAAATTAAAGGCAAAAGAAACTATACACTATATTACTGCATTCTGTGTTAGGAATTGCACCACTACTCTACATTTATACTGGGGTTGAACAGTTAAGTAAACGGATAGTGGATAATGGGAGCCACAATTCTCACTGTTGTAGTAGGAGGTTCAGATAAATGAGGGAAGGAGGCAAGAATAATCCTAAAACAGCAGAACTTGGGGGAAAAGTTCCTCTGAATAATTTTGATTGGTACTCATAAATTTTACTAAAACAAGTTTTTATATAAAAATGCCATGACAAATTAGTTTGGGTCACTTTTCTAATACTCAAACCTAATTCCTTTATTCCTTTTACTAAATACTCAAACCTTAATTCCTTTTCTTACTAAAGTTCCCTTTGAAAATACACAAATACTGCCTCCCTTTGGGGCACTTCAGAATCTAAATTAATTATGCTAATTATCTCATGCAGGTCATGACCCAGTTAAATTTAATTAGTTGGTCTTGTTAAATCTAAACATCATCCTCTGGGAGATTTTACCTTTTGGGTAAACTTAGGTGGAGAATTCAAGTACCTACTTATCCTAACATATTTAAGCAGTGATAATATCACATATACTTGTTCAAATGGAGTGTGTATAGTCATCTAACAATCGGTTTTTCCCTTTATCCACTGATTTTGTTAAAATGTAGGTTTCTGGTGGAAATTTACTAGGGTAAATGTCAAGGTTTTAAATAGTAATTAAACCCTTCTCTTTAGATTATAGTCACAAAAAATGTAAAGCCAGGATAAATAATGTGACTAAAACTCTAACTTCCTAATGGAATTTTTTTACATGCTTATTAATTTTCCCATTATTCCTGGAATGTTGTTATGTGTACTGTTGAGTCATTCTTAGCTTTTGTGACGCTTCCATTCCCTGGTTTTCTTAGTTTTTGCTCTCTTGCTGTTCCATTTCATGGGGCATTATTTTCTCAGCTGAGCATCATTAGTACTTTAAGGGTTTTGCCCTGGTTTCATTGTTCTCTCTCTAATGCTCTCCCAGAGAGACTTTATTTCCTCTACAGATGGCTGTGATTACTACATAGGGCTGGAAAATGCTAGATCTTTTCATCTTGAACTTCACTTTGCACTTCAGACATGTATCCAACAACCTGCTAACATATCAACATTGGCTACACATAGTCATCAACACTCTGTTCATCTACTCTACCTACTCTCATTGTCGTATTCTGGTCCTAATCATTTCTCATTTGGACTATCTCAGTAACCTTCTTGTCTCAACTCTTAACTCCCCACCCACCCCCATTTCATTGTCTCCTCTAACAGCTCCAAATAATTATCTAGTTTGCTCAGTTGCAGTTTAAACTTGTTAGTGTCATTTCCTCCCCTTTACCTGGAATGCAGAAATCACTCTCCATCACCTACAAAACGGAGTCTAAGCAACTCAGCAAGAGTTTCCATCTAGTCTTCCATCTCCTAGCAGGACTCCATTTTGAAATAAATTCTCTAATGCTACCAGGGCCGACTCCCTGACATAGCTGTTACAGTTTTGAACTTCTCTTGAGTTTGTGTATATTGCCCTCTATGCCTCACATGTTCTCTTCAACTTTTTAATGGTTTTTATATGCAGGTAGCATTGTTATTAGATGCTAAGAATAATAAAAAAATGGTGTAAGCAAGGCAGATATGAAGAGAGAAAACCAGAAAATCCCCCTAAACCTTTGTCTTTGTCCTATGCCATTCTGTTTCCACTAGCAATCACTAGTGTAAAAAAAAAAATGCATCATATCTTCCAGACTTTATTGTTATACATGCACACATTCATACTCATACACACACATTTTAGCAATTTGAAACTTTTAATAATATGTATTTGCTTATTTCATGCCAATGCTACATGTTTTTTTCTTTAACATTATGGAGTAAACCTTTTAGTACATGCAATACAATTTTATTATTTCTCTATTAACAGACATTTGATGTTTTTCTTCTAATTTATTGTTATTATTATAATGCATGAGTAGTATTATCTTTCTACTAATCAAATCTACTCTAGTAAAAAAAAATCCATTCTGATAACATGCCTTCTATAAATATCCATTGCTTACATGTTTGATATATTTCTATATATAGCATTTTCTATTAAAAAACTCTTTAAATAGCTTTTTGTAAATTAATTTCTCCCATATTATTAGAAATAAACTATGACACTAATTAGAGAACTGGTGAGCAATTGCATGCACATTTGCTAGATGTATACTCTTAAATTATTTTTTCTAAAAGTTTGTCTAATTTTTGAAAAAGATTTGAATTAAACAACAAAATGTGATAATTAATACTAGTTAGATTAGTTAGATTATCATAGGAATATTATAATCATATATGATATATAATACTACAAGTAAGTGATATGTAAGATCTGCTATATATTAAATATGTTTGATAATTATTAGGTGTTGAATACAACACGAAGGAAAAGAAAAACAGGACTTTGTATGTAAAGGAAAGAAAATTAATCTTTATTAATTTCATTAGCTCTATTGGTGTACATCAAAGCACCATGAGTTTTAGAACATACATGTTATGTTCTCAGTTGGCCAAATTGTAAGTTTTACTGGTGTTTGTTTAAAAAATAACTGGAACTTCATCAGAATAAAAACCTTCTGCACAGTGAAGGAAACAACCAACAAAACTAAAAGGCAACCTACTGAGTGAGAGAAGATATTTGCAAATGACATATCTGATAAAAGGTTAGTATCCAAACTTTATAAAGAATTTATCAAACTCAACACCCATAAAATTTTAAAAATGGGCAGAAAATATGAATAGACAGTTTTCCAAAGAAGACATACAGATGTTCGGCAGGCACATGAAAAGATGTTCAACATCACTGATCATCAGGGAAATACAAATCCAAACTACAAAGAAATATCACCTTACACCTGTCAGGATGTAGAAAATCAACAATACAAGCAACAAGAGGTGCTGGCAAGGTTGTGAAGAAAGGGGAACCTTTTGCACTGTTGGTGGGAATGCAAACTAGTGCAGCCACTCTGGAAAACAGTATGGAGTTTCCTCAAAAAGTTGGAAATAGAACTACCCTAACATCCAGCGACTGCACTGTTAGGTATTTACCCAAATACAAAAGTACAAATTCAAAGAGATACATGTACCCTGATGTTTATAGCAGCATTATTTACAGTAGCCAAATTATGGAAAGAGCACAAATGTCCCTCATTGATGAAGGTATAAAGAAGATGTGGGGGCACCTGGATGGCTCAGGTTCAGGTCATGATCTGAAGGTCCTGGGATGGAGCCCTGCATCTGGCTCCCTGCTCCATGGGCAGCCTGCTTCTCCCTCTCCCACTCCCCCTGCTTGTGTTCTCTCTCTCTCTCTCTCTCTCTGTCAAATAAATAAATAAAATCTTAAAAAAAAAAAAGATGTGTATGCGTGCACACACACACACACACACACACACACACACACACACACTGGAATATTACTCAGCCATAAAAAAGAATGAACTTTTGCCATTTGCAATGACATGGTTGAAGCTAGAGAGTAGAATGTGAAGCAAAATAAGTCAGTCAGAGAAAGACAAATACCATATGATTTCACTCATATGTGGAATTTAAAAAACAAAACAAATGAACGAAGGGGAAAAAAGGAGAGAAAGAGAGAGAGGCAAACCAAGAAACAGACTCTTAACTATAGAGAACAAATTGATGGTTATGAGAGGGGAGGTGAGCAAGGGGGATGGGTTTAATAAGTGATCGGGATTAAGGAGTGCACTTGTGATGAGCACTGGGTGTTGTATGGAAGTGTTAAATTATTATATTATATACACCTGATACATTACACTGTATTTAACTGGAATTTAAATAAAAACTTTAAAAAAGAAGCAGAATTAAAGCATGTATTACCACAATTTTAAAGATCAGTAAACAGAGGCAAATACTGCAAAAAAAAAAAAAAACATAAAAATTTAAAAAAAAGAAAAGGTGAGAGTAAACATCTGAAAAAGATATATTGGAAAAACAGACAAGTTTGATGATATGGATAATCACAGATTTTCAAATAAACAAAGCCCTCCTATGTTTACTACAGAAGATCTAAATTTAACTAAAAATTAATAAACTTTGAATAACTAAATATCTTTTTAGTGTTATATGGATGTGAAGATGTTTCAACTTATCAGTATTGTTGGAGCATTAGTAGTGATATTGATGGTTTGCATTTGGTTTGGTGAGATGAGGAGAGTTCTTCCCTTCGCACTATTTACACAGCAATACTGCGCCCACAGAAACAGAAGAGTATAAAAAGCCCCAGCCAATATGGCAGATTGTGCTTTCTGATCCCAAGGTCTTTTGTGCAGACATAGGCAATTCCTGATCATAGCGAGAAAGAACATCTGCTATGACCCTACAGAGGGAAGTAAATCTCTGTTGAACCTTTTGAGGTATTACCATGAGGCACCCTTTGGCTGGAATGCATATCCCTATTTTAATACTGTTGCTATATTGTATTCTTCCTTGAACTAAATCAAAGATTCATAAACATTCATACATCATGTTGATGCCTGTGAGTTTTCTTTAGCAATTGAATCCCATCTGAAACTTTTAATTAATTTATCTAACCACTCTTGTGGAAAGTGATGTTTGAATTTTATCACTGATAGTAAATGGTTCCTCTACTTTTCTGAATAGTGATAGCACTTAGATATTAGTTATGATATTAAACATCACCTAATGCTATTGAAAAAAATATGAAATTTTTATTCATTTTGAACCTTTAATTTTATGGAATACAGAGAACATGCCACATATTTTTGGTTGGTTTTGCAAGATTGTTTTCATAATCAAAATATTATATTAACAATTGAAAGAAACATTTAAGAGTTTCTTAATAATTATGTCAATAACAGTGGTAATATTTGTCTTAAAGAGTTAAATATGATACAGTTATAGAAACAGATCACTTATTATTCAGTTAATGCTTACTTTCTCTGAAATATATTGACCAGTAATCATTAGTTTGCCATTGGCTATAAGTTTTCCCATGAAAAGTTCTTTTGCTAACCTACTATGAAGGCTCTACTATTAAAATACTTTATCAACATCATATATGTAATATTTGGAAAAATCTTTAAAACTCATGTCAACGTCTGCATTCAGGTAGGATAAAGTAGTTAGCTGAGAATAAACTGAAAAGCCAAATAAATATTTAAAAATATATATATATATATATCTCCATATATGTGTGAAAACATACATATATATACACATAGATTTGTACATACAGATGGAGATCTACAACTGTTATCAACACTAAGTAAAATTCTAGAGAGTCTTTCATAGTTGATCTGGATCTCTTCTACCGTCCCTGGTTACATTTATTAATCCTTTGCCTTGCCTAGAAGCGAAAATTCTGGAGTCTGCTACTGAGGGAGAGAGAAAACCAATTGGAGCTTTTTATAGGTACAGGGGGCTGGGTGGCGATGTTGGCAGGGGGAGACAAGAAAACAAACAAAATACCCTTAATGCTCCATGCTGCATAATACTGCCTAGAAGAGACAATTTAAAGATACGGACACAAATAACATTGAAAATAAAGAGATGAATGAAGATATACTAGTAAAATTGAGGCAAGGAAGCAAACATGAGAGTAGCTTTACTAATATTGGAAAAAGTGGGCTTCAGGTAAGGGAGAATTTCTGGAGATGAAGAAGAATTTTGCATGATGGTAAACAAGTCAATGGAAAAAGACAAATAACAGTTCTAAATCTGCTTGCATTCAATAATGTGGTTTCAAAAAATATACAAAAATAAAAAATACAAGGTATATACAAAATATATACAAAAATCAAGGAATTAAAAGGAAAAATGGACAAATTTATAATCAAAGTAGAAGACCTAATAAACTTTACTGAATACCTGGTAACAATAAGGAGACAAATACTAAATTATCAATCTTCTATGCTATAGGAGATTAGAAGAGCTAACAAACATTAGCACGTTGCTGTGTGTATATATATGTACTGTCCCCAGTAGCCTCAGAATTCACATTATTTTCAAATTCTCAAGGATCATTTACCAAAATTGGCCAAATGGTGACATATGAAGAAAACTTCAACAAATTTTATTTTATTTATTTATTTTTAAGATTTTATTTATTTGACAGCGAGAGAAAGCACAAGCTGGGGAAGCAGCAGAGGGAGAAGAAGGCTCCCCGCTGAGCAGGCAGCCCGATGCAGGACTCGATCCCAGCACCCTGGGATGACCTGAGCTGAAGGCAGATGCTTAACCGACTGAGCCACCCGGACACCCCATCCTCAACAGATTTTAAAAGACTGAAATAATTTACGGTATGTACTCTGAATTGAGTGGAATTAGGGAAAATTTAGTAACAAAATAACTAGAATACCCCCCAACTGCCAAGAAACTAATCAATGTGTTATAAATTATCCATGGCCACAGAAAAAAAATCACAGGGAAAATTTAAAAATACTTTAATCTCAAGACAAGATATATCAAACTTGTTGAATGCAGCTAGCACGGCGCTCTGAAGGAAATTTGTATTTTCAAATGTATAAATGAGAAAAAAAAACAGTTTTCTAAATTCCTAACTCAAGAAGGTAGGTAAAGAACAGAAAATTACACCTAATGTAATCACGGAAAAAAATTAAAAGCTAAGAGTATAAATTATTGGAAAAAAAGTATAACGAAGAAAATTTGAAAGACAAGCTTCAGCCCTCTTTTAGCCAAAATAGCTGAAATTTCTAGAAATGCTCATTAGGGAAAAAAAAATGCCAAAACCTGGCAAGGATGCTACAAGAAGAAACCTAAATTAATCTCTCCCATGAATATAGATGCAAAAATCTCATGAATATAGAAGCAAAATATTAGAGAATTAAATCCAATGATATATGAAAACAATGATTTAAGCACTTAACTCCAGAAGGTAGAGGTATAACAGAAAATGAAACTTGAAAGGAATGTAGAAAAATGAAAATACCAACGAAGTGTGATTTAGTTCAGCAAGGCAAAGGAGGATTCAGTTTCTAAAATCAGTCTACATAACCAACATTAATCAACATTAACCAAAAAACATTAACCAAAAAAAAGAAGAAAAATCATTTGAACATCTCAATATATGTAGAAAAGCATTTGGTAAAATTCAACAACCATTTATTCAAGGAAAAAAAAAACAAAAACTAAACTAAAGTTTCTCAGTAAATGAGAATAAATTTGATCAATAAGCTGACAGAGAATATCTCCAAATTATCTCCAGCAACTATCATGTGTAAAGCTACACACTAGCTATGGAGACCTGTAATAATCTATAATAATTAAAACAGTGGGCTATGGATGCAATGATATTAAAAAAAAAAAAAAAAGAAAAACTAAGAGAAGAGAACTGAGAGTTCAGAACCTGACTCCTATATATATTGTCACATGATATGTGATGATACTATTATGCAGTGGACAAAGAATGGTCTTATTTATTTTTTTTAATAGAATTTATTTTTGAGAGGACACCTGGGTGGCTTAGTCGTTAAGCCTCTGCCTTTGGCTCATGTCATGTTCCCAGGGTGCTGGGATCGAGTCCCGCATCGAGCTCCCTGCTCAGCGGGAAGCTGGCTTCTCCTCCCACTACCCCTGCTTGTGTTCTCTCTCTCACTGTCTCTCTCTGTCAAATAAATAAATAAAATTTTTTTTAAAATTATTTTTGAGAGACACCTGTGTGGCTCAGTTGGTTAAGTGTCTGAGTCTTGATTTCAGCTCAGGTCATGATCTCAGGGTCCTGAGATTGAGCCCCATGTCAGGCTCTGCGCTCAGTGGGGAATCCGCTTGAGATTTTCTCTCTCCCTGTCCATCTGCCCCTCACACCTCTCTAAGATAAGTAAATAAATCTTTAAAAAAGAACTTATTTTTGCGAGTAGTTTCAGGTTCACAGCAAATTGATCGGAAAGTATAGAGTTCCCATATATTTTCTGTGGCTTAGGACAAATGTATGATGACATATATTCATATTGTAGTATCATACAAAATAGTTTCTCTGCCCTAGAAATCCTCTTTGCTTATTCATCCATTCCTCTCCTCTAGCCCCTGGCAATTACTGATCTTTCTACTGTCTTCATAGTTTTTCTTTTCCAGAATGTCATATAGCTGGAATCACACAGTATGTAGCCTGGCAAGGATATGGAACAGCAGGAACTTTCATTCATTGCTGGTGGGAATGCAATATGGTACAGCCACTTTGGAAGATAGAGTTTCTTACAAAACTAAACATACTCTTACTATATGATTCATCCATCACGCTACTTGGTATTATACAAAAATGCATTGGAAACTTACAAAAACCTGTGCACAATTCCCTAATAATACAAGTGTTTTAAAGTGTTTTGAAATGTTAAAGTTTTCTATGAATTTGCCCATTTCATTTCAATCTTCAAATTTAGTGAAATAAAGTTGTTGTAATATCCTCTCAAAAAAAAATTTTAAAAAACCTGCACACAGATGTTTTTAGCAGCTTTATTTAAATTGGCAAAATTTGGAAGCAGCTAAGATGTCCTTCAGTAGGTGAATGAATGAATAAACTGCATTATATTTAGACAGTGGCATATTAGTGCTAGAAAGAAATGAGCTGTCAAGCCATGAAAAGACATGTAGGAACATTAAATGCATATTACCAAGTGAAAAAAAGTCAGCCTGAAAAGAATGGTCTTTTCAATGAATGGCATTGAATGGGCAAGGGGGTTCTTAAATGGGACAAAAATTTACTAAACATAAAAGAAAGAATAATAAATTGAACTTGATTAAAACTTCTGTTAATCAAAATAAACCATTAGAAGCATGAAAAGTCAGGACATAGAATGAGAAAGTGATATTGGCTATATACGTGTATCTTTAAATGGAGAGTGAGATAGAATCCCAAATATGATAAGGCTCCAAATATGTAAAAATCAAAATTAAAATGACAAAAAATGTAGATCATGGGCAAATGACATTGTGAAAAAATTCAGAATGGCTAAAATAAAATGAGTGACCCTATCAGATTTCATAGTTCTGTTATGTGTCAGCTTGTCTAGGCTGAAACTCATCTCCCAGAGTTCACTTTCGTGTTTGTTTCTGAATAAGGTGGGCCATAAAAGAGCTTCTTGAGTGAGATTATGGGGTTGATTATAAAGCGATAGCCATGTCATAGCTTACACATGTCACTGATCTGCTGATTCACCTTGACATCATAAACAGCGACTTGACCTGCAAATGCTCCACCTTTCATTTGATTCTCCTCTAATTTTTGTGACTCCTGGGACAGATATGTGTGTTTACTTTAATGATCAAGGCCCTTGGTTCTGCAGGACAGCCCCACCACCAAGCTTCCTATTCTTAGGGCTTCTAACTTGTCCACCAAGTATTTGTGAAGATGTGCAGAACTGGAACACCTGTGCATTGCTGAGGGATTATGAACTGGAACAACTACTAACCAGTATGCCCAGTTTGTTGTGACCGAAGTTTTATTTCTTGCTATAACCCATCAGACTGCATTTGTATGTTCACCAAAACACATGTATGAAATATTCATAGTCACAGTATTCATATTAAACAATACCTGGATCTACCTAAATGTCCATCAACTCTAGAACTAATAAATAATTTGAGGTATTTTAATAAAGTTACATTCTGTATAGAGATGAGAATAAACAGATTACAATTTTATGCAACAGACACATAATGTTGAGTAAAATAAATCAGTAAAGGGTACAATACTGTTTTATTCCATTTTAACCAAGTTCTGAAACAGGCACAGTTTATAGAGTTAGGAATAACAATCGTAGTTACTTTTGAAAAGGTAGCCGTGATTATAGTGACACGGAGGGGATATTTTCTGAAACAAATAATATTCTCAAATCTTGTGGTAGTTTGCCTAAGTGTGTTTATGTAGTTTGTGAAAATTTCTGCATCTGCACACTTAAAATTTGTGAACTTTGTATCTTTATCTGTACAAATACTTCCATACAAAGTTTGCAAAGAATAGAGGAAAAACCTGGTGGGTGTGTGTGTGACGATCCTCACTGAGTCTTGATGCATATACAGCCTCGAAGGGATCAGTGCAGCCTTTTCAGAAATGAGGAGCTTGCCTGATCCTTGGGTCTGAGGAAAAATAAGACTGACTTGCTGTTTTTTGTAGCAAGAAGCTGGGGGCAGGGCCAAAGGAGGACACCAATGTTCTTTTTTTTTTTTTTTCCTAAGATTTTATTTATTTGTCAGAGAGAGAGGAGAGAGAGAGAGTGATCACAAAGAGGGGAGAGGCAGGTAGAGGGAGAAGCAGGCTCCCTGCTGAGCAGGGAGCCCAAGGCTGAGGCCGCAGGACCCTGGGATCCTGACCTGAGCCGAAGGCAGACGCTCAACCCACTGAGCCATCCAGGCATCCCAAGGACATTAATGTTATAATATCAAGAAAGAAAATGCTTTGCTGTGCCATGAGTGAATGAATGACCAAATAACAAACAAAAAGGAAGTAAAAATAAAGGCAGCATAGACTGAATGGAAGCTGGAAAAGTTCTAGTTTCCTCACTGCTATGTAGGAGGCATAGACAGAGAAATTCCTCCACCGTAGGCTGGAGAAATGGTAGCCTGCAATTGTTTCACATCCTTCTTAGAGCTGGAGAGACAGTTGTGACCTCCAATAAGGCAGTCTCTTTGGAGGGTTTTGGAGTCTGTTGTAATCCATCCGTGCCCTCTTGGCAATTTGCATTACCTTCCTCTAGGGGTGGAGGAAGCAATGGAGAGGTAATTTCACTTAAAAAAAATACCACCAACCAACCTATTTTCTGCACTATTACATGTTTTACAGAAATCTGATTACATTTGAAAATTAATAGGTCATCTTTTCTTTTGTCACCCATTCCACCATTTATTTCCCTTGAAAACATTAATTTAATGGAAATTCCATTTTTAGCCTTCATGAATATTCTGAGGGATTAAAATAAGTTGATTGGTAAATATTAGAAATTTGCATGCTTCTGACGAAAGAATTTTAGCATGATTAAGATATGTTCCTTTAATATTCACCAAGACTGAGGAAAATAAATACATGTAATTTGTCCTTAAATGCCTTTTTGAAAATATTGTAGGAACTAGAAAAACTTACAAGTAATTTTAAATCTGATTTTAATCAGTTGTGTGACCTTGGGCAACTTATTTCCTTTCTGTACCAGCCTTCTCCAAATTGTTTTTGCTCAAAACCAAGGGGAAATGTGACTCCTTGTTCAAATAAACTTTTTTTAAAAACAAAATTTTAAAAATGAATTTTTTTAAAAAATATTATATTAAATAAATTAGGATTCATTGTGGGAAAATTTCAGAATTTTTAGCACCTTATTTTGCAATATGAACTTCTGCCAGAGAAATTTAGGATGCAACTTCTCCCAAACTTTTTAAACATAAATTCCATTTTTCATGGAACACATATAATTTAGGTTTTCTTTTGGAGGAAGAGGTTAAAAACATTGTTTTAGTACAAACTGTGTGCTGTTGTTATATAAAATCATTATAAAAATATTTTCTAAAAATAATTAAAAAGCCCAAGAAAACTAGGTTTCATTGGCAGATTAGTTAACTAAATAAAGAATAAGAAATGGCTTTGTTTATTTTGCCATTTCAACTGAGTGTTAAATTTTATCCAATAGAGCAACCACATCTAGTTAAAGTACAATTACTTGTCAATGGCATCATTGTATCATGATAATCAAAGACTACTTATGAGAGAAACTACCAGTCAGTTAATCAACACTGAATTATTAGTGAAGAAATTGACAAGATTCATATCAAGAGCTAAGGAGATTTGTCTGTATTTCATGCATGAGTTTAATGGATTTATTGTCAAAGTATTGTGGGTGTATTGATCACCTGTTCCAAGTTATATTTTCTTAAAGTATTTATAAGATTAATTATCTCTACCATTGTTCATATTAAAGTGAAGATTTCACGTAGTGTTTGTAGACTTCATTTTTAAAAATTTTCTAAAAATTTTTAAAGATTATTTATTGAGAGAGAGAGAGTGAGCATGTATGCATGAGCAGTGGGGAGGGACAGAGGGAGAGGGAGAAGCAGACTCCCCACTGAGCAGGGAGCCTAGGGAGCCCAAGGCAGGGCTAGATTTCAGGACCCCTAAATCATGACTTGAGCTGAAAGCAGATGCTTAACTGACTGAGCCATCTAGGCACCTCTATACAGTGTTTATAGACTTTAAAGGAATATGTTTTAACAGTGACAAATTGATTTAGTGAACAGTGACTTCTAATTGATTTAGAAGTTTTTAAAAATATTTTGTTTTTTTATTTTTTAATAGGCTCTCATACAGAGGACAATGATGCTGAATATTTCTTGTTTTTAAATTCAGTGAATACTATTGATATTATTCCCTATGATTGCATAGTGGATGGTATAAGTTGTAATTACAGATGAACAGCCTGCAAAACAAATTCATTTCCTAGATGGGTTTTCTCTGGCCTTCATCTTGTTCAGCTTTTATTTATTTTATTTATGTGAAAATACACATAAAAATCCTGGATAAAATATTATATAACATAATTGAGTGAGATTAATTCTAGGAATGTAAGAATGATTCAGTATTTAAAAATTCATCAGTGTTAATCTGTCATATTAACAAAATAAAGCCAAATTACTTGGAAGTTCATTTTTGGCCTGGTAAACAATACTCACTTATTAAAAGTCAAACAAAGTTGTGAAATGACTGAGAAAGTAATTAGTTTTATTTACATACTGGACAGATTTGGCAATTATGATTTTTATTTTTTTTTCACAAATCAAGCTAGTCTGGAGAAAATAGGACATAATTTTAATATTGTCACTAAGAAAAGCATAAAACACATTAAATAACTTGTTTTGTTCTTTTTCTTAATTTACTGCTTATGTACTGTGTGGAAAAATTAAGAGTATTATACATAATACAGATATACTATCTTGCAAATTTATGCATAAGCATTTCTATCTGGAATATATTTGCACAATAGCAAAATAGATAATACTTTTACCCAATTAATACACAGGTACTAAATCTGTATTCTGCTTTTCATAAGAAATGCTTCCATTTGACAACTATTATTATGTTTTTAACTTGCTGACTTTAAAATGGTCTAGTGAGGGGTGCCTGGCTATCCCAGTCAGCGAAGTATGCCACTCTTGATCTCGGGGTTGTGAGTTCAAGCCCTACGTTGGGTGTAAAGCTTACTTAAAAAAAAAAAAAAAAAAAAAAGGTTGAAATGTTCTAGTGAATCTTAGCAAACTGTCTTCCCAACTCTAAATAGAAGCCACATTCTGGGGTGCTGGGGTGGCTCAGTTGGTTAAGTATCTACAGTCCGTCAGCTCAGGTCATGATCTCAGGGCTCTGGGTTCCAGCCTTGCATCCAGCTCCCTGCTCAGCAGGGAGTTTGCTTGTCTCTCTGCCCCTCCCCTTGCTTGTGTTCTCTTTCGCAAATAAATAAATAAAATCTAAAATTAAAAAAATAATAGAAGCCACATACCATACATTTATCTGGGATATGTAAGTATTTGCAAAATTGCTTTTTTGTGTGTGTTTAAGGTCATTGTTAAATATTATTATTTCTAAATCATTATTCTAAATTAACTTTATGATTAATATTTGAGGAAAATATTGGCAAGACGTAAATTTTTCACTGTATGATAAATGCCATACTGTTAAGACTAAAATATATATATAAGAACAAAGGAAATGTGACCAATGAAGACATAAAAAATGAAAGTCTGAAGAAATATGTGCTAGTGTATTATTTTCTACATGTTAGTCTATAGACCTTTGATACCTGCCTATTGAGTAATCCAGCATTCTAATATTCAGTGATTTCTCTATAATTTCCAGCTGCAAAAATATGTTAAGTTTTTTGAAATGTGAAAATGAATCACACATTCTGAAAGATAAAGTTGTTGTATAGGTCAGCCAGTAAACTAGCCTACAGACCCACCATCATCTTGGTTTGAATATAAGGGAGACTGTAGAGCTCTGACGAATATATATTCATTATACAAATGAATATACAAAAGTGATGCGTATTCCCTGAGTATGCCAAAGCACAGATCTATCACGAAGCTTAGACAATTTTAGAGCAAGCCCAGGTCAGCTCTTCAAGCCCCATCATTATGCTAATGAAGAAACTAAAGTCCAAGGAGAGTTCAATTTTTAGTCTCTTCAGAAGAATCACAGAGGTACTTCCAAGGAACAGATAGTGCAGCCAGACTCTTTCATGTAGCCTCACATTGAACCATAAATTCCTTTTTAATGTTTGCTTGTATATGCTGGGGATTCTCTACAAGACCAGCTTTGGAGTCATCTTAGCAAAGTGACTTTTGGCTTTAAAAGCAGGATGTGGGATAATTACAAAAGAAATAAGTTGGAAACCATAATAATTACCCTGTGTGAGACAAGAAAAGGCGTTTCAAAAAGTGTTTGGACAGGGGTTATTTGAATAGCCTGACTACTAGATACACAGTGTGCAAAGGGAGGTTGAGAGAGACTCCGAAAGCAAAGCTTAAAGACAGACATGTTTATAAGTGGTTTAGTTGTTGATTTACATGAAGACATGTGAGGACTTTTAGTATTACCATCCAGAATCTTTTTGATCAATGTGATTTTGGAGAAAGAATATGTATTAGCAAATGATAGGAAAACTCTTGTCATGATGCATGATTTTACATAAATCAAAGGCTGAATAGGAGAAAAGCCTTATGAATCGTGTTATACATTTATAATCAAATGACTCTGAATGCTGATTTATTATAAGGTAAATTGGAACAAAAAAAGTATTATCAATATGCTAAGTGTCACAGGAAATTAATGTGGAGGAGTGAAACAAAGAATTTTATCATGGTGTTTGGGGGGAAAAGAAGATTTTTCATCATTCAATCAGATGGAGAAATAAGCATGAATTACTACGGTACTAGATGGACCCTGGTCTCAAGTAATTATGTATTTGTAAGTATGTCACTGTTTCCATAGGGATTTTCTTTTTAAAGCTGAAAAGAAATATGATGAAATCCAGAATTTCATCTTCCAAACGCTTGTAGAGACATTCCAGGTAGTACTAGTCTTCCTACTTACACTAGGGCTGTACTGCCCCCTTCTGGAGAAAAGGAAACTCCTCTAAGAAACTTCAATACTCCCTCTTTAGATATATGTTACCATGCTATTCAGTAAAATATAAATATATGATATGATCTGTTTATATTGGACGTATTAAATGATAAAAACCAAACCAAATCAGGAATCAAATTAAAAGACCAGATCCCATGACCTATTAACTGGCCATCAGAGTATGAGGTCAGTACTGTATTATTCCCATTACCAAGAATAATACCTACAATGGAGTGAAACTCAAAACAAATAACATCTCAAAAAAATCATATCCTATTTTAGAATTTTTTTGTGTCTTCACATTGTGATATAATTCCAACTCCTTGGTATGGCATTAAAATTTCCCCATAATTTGATCTTAACCTTTCAGTCACAACATCTGGTTATGCCCATCATCCAGGCTTTGCTTCAGTCTAGCTGCTAGTATGTTTCCAACCACATGCTTTCTGTTCTTATATCTTCTCACAAATGGTTCTCATTCCCTAGAATACATTCTTTCTCTCCTCTATATCCACTAGTCAAAATCCTTCTCATCTTTTAAAATCGAATCCACAGACTAATTCTTCTGTGAAGCCTTTATCAGTGTTCCATATCAAAACTTGTCTGTTCCTTCATGCTATTTTAATTTCTTTTACCATACAGCAATTTACATTACCACCCTTATATTTACATTATCTGCCCCTCAGTTTCTTCTTGTTCATCTTTTACAGAGATCCCTTCTTCTTTATCTTTGTATCTTTATCCCCCTGTCATTCAGTAGAATAAATGTTGAGTATATTATTTCACAAAATCATAACAATATTTTATATTCAAATTGAGTTAGCTGAGTTGAAATTATTTAGCAGTGCAGATGGATTACAATATCAGGTTGAATAAGGTTTATAACACAGGGGAAAGCATTAACAGTTTTCACTAATTACAGTTCAGGCAGCTAATGGTAGTCATTAATCATAAAATCAGTCTATAAAAATGTCAAATTCTGAAGCATGTTCTCTGATGTGTATGTCTGTGGTAGATTGAATAATGACTTCCCAAATGTTCGTGCCCGAATCTTTGGAACCTGTATATATATTACCTTACATGTAAAAAAACATTTTGTAGGTGTGATTAAGAATTTTAAGAAGGGGAGAGATTATCCTGGATTATCCAAATAGGTCCCATGTAATTTTAAGGGCTCTTGTATAAGGGAAGCAAGAAGATCAGTCAGAAAAAAAGGAGATATGATGATGGAAGCTGAGGTTGGAAGCATTTTGAAGATGAAGAAAGGCGCTGTGATCCAAGGAATACAGGCTGGGCTCTAAAAGCCAGAAAAGGCAAGGAAATGAATTCTCCCCTGGAGTGTTAGGAGGTAACATAGCCCTTCAAGGACACTATTTTTTTTAGCTAGATAAGACCTGCTTTGACTTTTGAATTCCAGAGAGATAAGATAATAAATTTGTGTTGTTTCAAGCCATATTTGTGACGATATGCAATAGGAAACTAATACAAGGTGTTTCTCAAGTGTTATGATGTAGCTTTTATGCATATCAGGCCTATTCATGTAACTACAGTTGGATAAGCATGTAAATTGTGACACATATCTTACGTCTTTCAGATTGAATGTTATCATTGAGTTATTATAAGTGTTAGGTCATTAAAGATAATTAAACTTGATATAGAGTATTTGGCCTCTGGAGTTATGATACTGACTTTTAAGGTAAAATGATGGTTCTTTTTTTTTTTTTAATTATGATATGTTAGTCACCATACAGTACATCATTAGTTTTTGCTGTAGTGTTCCATGATTCATTGTTTGCATACAACACCCAGTGTTCCATGCGATACCTTCCCTCCTTAATACCCATCACTGGGCTAGCCCATCCCCCCATCTCCCTCCCATCTAAAACCCTCAGTTTGTTTCCCCGGAGTCCATAGTCTCTTGTGGTTCATTTCCCCCTCCATTTACCCCCGTTCATTATTCCCTTCCTTCTCCTAACAATCTCCCTGCTGTTTCTTATGATTTTTAAAAAGCTTATAGAACAATTGTGTCTCTGTACTTATCCATGACAAATAATTGGTTTTCACTTGTTTTATTTATTATTAGGCAAATTATTAGAAATTTGCCTATAAATACATAAAAGTATAGCCCTTAACTTGAATTTAAATGACTCATTAATGCGTTTTCAATCAAGTTACAGCTTTTCCTACAGATCTCAGATATCAAGTAGACAATTGGAATATTCACTTACTGTTGAACAAAGAATTAACTCAAATATTTTTGCAAGTTTACAGTTTGCTTAGAGTACAGAATACATCTTAAGGGACCACCATATTTTATAGTTATTTGTATTTTTACTACTTAAACTTTAGTTTGCGCATGTGGGTGATATTTCATATGGTATTAGAAATTTGTAAGCACACTATTTTCTCTAAATCTGTACTTTAAAATTTGAAACACATATTATGTTTTTATTGCTACGGGAGCAAAGCTTTAACAAGTACAATATCTTTAAATATATAATTTGAGTCAAGCAAAAATGGCATTTTATGTATAGACTTTGGCTTTAAAAGCATTTGGGAGACTTCCCTTTCAATATTTTGGAAACAGCGGTGCCTGGGTGGCTCAGTCAGTTAAGCGTTTGACTCTTGATTT
The DNA here is from genome assembly GCF_002007445.2 of Ailuropoda melanoleuca. NCBI lineage: Eukaryota > Metazoa > Chordata > Mammalia > Carnivora > Ursidae > Ailuropoda > Ailuropoda melanoleuca. The sequence goes on from NC_048219.1 coordinate 154,220,484, forward strand.
TGGCTCAGGTCATGATCTCAGAGTTGTGGGATTGAACCCTGCACTGGGCTCTGTGCTGTGCATGGAGCCTGCTTAAGATTCTCTCTTTCTCTCCTTCTGCCTCTCTAAAAAACAAAATAGGTATTTCAGAAACATAACCTGGAACACTAAGTCATAGGTGATATACCACTGTAAATAGTGTATATATTTAGTATAAATAAATAACCTCCTCTTCACATCAGAAGTAGTGAATGAACCACTTCTAGCTACTGCCAAGGTACCTTTCTGGTTAAAGAGGCTGGTCCTCTTCTTTCAAAGAGATGAGGTGACCTCTCTAGGGAGGAGTGAGGACTGTTATTCAGAAAATCCTAAAAAGAGTGAAAGGAGGATAGTATCCTTTCATAGAAAGTGGGTGGATCCGAGGATGACAGCATACAGGTTGCAGCCTTCACAGAAATAACTCTCAACTCAGCCCTTGTTAAAGTGCTTAATTTCTTTGGAATAAATTTAATATACTAGTTATATTTGCTACTTCCAAAATCACATTTATGTATCTGACTTTTCACCAATAATTTTCCATCATTCTAATTTACCTATTCAAAATACTCATAAGAAATATTTTTTTCACTTTGCCGAAACTTCTAGTCAGTTCATTTTACCACCTTTTTGTTAATCAGTATATCCATTCTGTAATTTTCTTCCTTTTCATCTCAGGTTCCATCATTTCTGTTCTTTATTTGTTTGCCCATTTCTCTCCTTACTTGCCTGAAGAAAAATCCAGTCCAGTTATTCGTGCACGTATAAAGCTGAGCATTGATTAAGAAAATTATACAACCAAGAAGACTAGCATTTTTGTGTAATTATAATCCTGAAACTCAGTGATATCCTACAGTCCTTTCATCTTTCTTGCATATGTTATTTGGAAAATTAAAATAATCATGAGGGAAATCTCTCAACTTTTCTATGGCTCATTCTAAAAATAAAGCTATTATCTGCGCCCACCTACTCCTTTCTTCATGTGTTCATGGAGAAAGTATGCCACCTCTTCCCAAAGCCCAGTACTTCTACATTTACTTGTAGTTTTTTCCTCTTACGTTTGTAGGGGTTTGTTCCTTCGCAATGATTTCCTCTCTACATTGCATTATCAGTTCTCCCTACCTTCTACTTCATCATGCATTAAAAAAAAATCCCCTAGTTCACCTGTTTTAAACAAACAAACTTGGATCCTGTGTGGGGAAACAAACAAAACTAAATCAACAAACAAAACCTTCTTATTGGCTCTGACTGTACTTTGACTACAATCCCAATACTTTATCTTGACCTATAGGCACTACATGTTCTTGGACCCTAATATCTCTAATCTTGACTAATGTTGTTTTGTTCCTTGCTCAGTACATATTTGCCACACAGCTTTTATGTTCTTCAAACACTGGAATATTTCCACTAATGAATATTCCTGAGAGTTCCACTTGCTATGCATATCATGGCCATTCGGAAGTAAACTGGACAGCCAAGCATTCCTGCCTTAGAGTCTTTCCTCTTCCCCTTGTTACTTGCTAAGGTAGGATTCCTCTGGGGTAGGAGTTGCTAGCAGTAGCTCTCCACTCCAGATTTTGCCTTCGGACCATAGTATGGCAGGGTGTTCCTCACATGATACCTCAAAACTAACTTAGGTCTAGTGAGGAAAAAAAAAAAAAAAAAAAAGGAACATCAGATCATTTATCAATGTCATAACCCGTGAGGCACTGGTTCTTTAGTAATGTCAGTCAGACATTTGGTTACAGAAGCTGGGATTATTTATAATCTCATTTCCAATCTAATTAGTCATACACAGAATATAGGGTTTGGAGAGGGTAGCTAGAACTGTCCTGTGGTAAAAGGGGTACAGAAAGAAGGGATATAAACCAAGTTAAGGTAGAAGAAGAGAAGTCCTGAGCTTCTGGGACATAGAGAGATAGCCAGGGAATGCAGAAGTAGTAGCTTCAAGAGGTCAGTCTGCACCATTTCTTCTTCCAAGCTGCTTGTGAGCATAATGAGTACCAAGAGGGGTGAGCTTATTGCTCCCAGATTCAGATGGATTTCAGCATCAGTGCAACCAAAAGACAAAGTGAGCTGTGGATGAGAAGAAGACATCTAGTGAGTTTCAAAATAGTACATCAGATGGTTATCTGAAGTGACCTCTTTCTCTTTTGGAGCCAGTTCCCTATATGAGTGCACAATTTAGGAAGTATCAAGCAATCAAAGGCAAATGACCAATTACACACAAAAGAGTGCTAGAAGAGTAATGTTCACTAGGAAAAACTCACCAAGAAAAAATAACATTAAGTATTTTCATTGCTACATGATTAGGTGAAGCACCAGCCACTCCCTCGTTGCGATCAGTTACTGGAATCCAGCAGCAGTAAGACATGGCAAACACTTGGTGCCAGCCCTACTGTACATGTCAGCTTTAATGAACGGAGGAACACCAGTCTCTATCCCCTCATTTGATCATGAGGCTGGTGCAAAAGCCTTAGCTATAACCAGTTTCTATGGAGATTTTCAGGAGGCCAGTGTATTTTAGGGAGAGCTCAACCTAGAGGAATTTATTCCTGGACAAGTTCACCTTTACCTTTCCACAGATTATTGTGTCCCATACATATAAAACCTTAAAGGAACATGCAAAATATACAGGTCTAGAAGGATGATAACCAGATATCTGCAGATAGAAATACTGTGAATGAGTAAAAATACATTGCAAGAACATGGACCTCCTAGGAAATGGAAGAGAGGTGAGGCATTGAGTTTGCAGAGTGACTGACGAGGCAACAACGTGTTGGAAATGACCCATTGCAAGCTCTATGGGGAGTTGACAGTACCAACCTGTTATGTGAAGTGGCCAGTGAAAATGGAAATCATAGCAGCAATATCTAAGCATATTTTTGAGCTGTGAAAATACAGACAGCAGAGTAATTGCTTACCTAGATTACCTACAAGTCAATTATAAAGGAAATTCATTTATGAAGTTATAGTGAAACCTCAAAGAACTAATCAGTACTTTAAACTTGCAAGGTCAAATGTGTGTTCACCAAAATGAAGAACGTCCAGTTAGCCTTCTGGACTTTTCAGACAAACATCCTTACCAAGACGTTGAGGTAGCTTCATGGTTTCAAATAACTAGGACATGGAGGTCATGATCTCATGCTGCCCTAGACATGATTCTAATATTGAAATATGTCATCTCCAACTAAAAAATGCTTAACAAATGAGGGATTATTGTTATTATTATCATCACAGGTAACATGAACTCTGGAGGTGGTTAGTTGCAGTTAATTTAGTGGTTCAATGAGTTCCAGAAAAGTTCCAGTTTTTTCATCTTTCTACCTTGCTATTCTCAGTATGTTGGTTTTAATCTTTAAGCTTGTACTCTCCTGTAAAATAAATGCCTATAATGTTTCCAGGCATCTCACTGCCACATATTAAATGCCCAAAAGTCAGAAAGGGAAAAGAAAACACATTCCTTCATTGTGAACCTTTCTTAAATTAAGAAAATGCTTTAGGATCTACCAGTATACATTGTCTCAGTTTTTATCAGTCAGAATTAAGTTACACACTTGTCCTCAAAGCAAACAGGAAGGAAATTATGGAAATTTAAATTTTGCCATGCAGGTGTCTTTTTAAAAAGAAGTGCAGAGGAGTGAGACAAAGAGGAGATAGATGGGCTAGATCAGGTATCCCATGTTTCTACAGACTGTTTCCATGGTAAATCAGTAGCACTTTCTGCATTTTTTAAGGCATTAATATTTGGCTTTATAATCTGATTGTTTAATTTTTGTCCTTTTACTAAACAGTAACTATCTTGGCAGTGAGGCTGTCTTATATCCTTGAAATGATTATACTATCTAACATAATGCTATGCAGAGGGTAATTCCTTAATAAGGTTGTGTTTAGTATTTCTTTTATTATTATTTTTACAACTTTATTTAAATTCAATTAATTAACATATAGTGTATTATTAATTTCAGAGGTAGAGCTCGGTGATTCATCAGTTGCATATAACTCCCAGTGTTCATTACATCCTGTGTTCTCCTTAATGCCCATCACCCAGTTACCCCATCCCCCACCCACCTCCCCTCCAGCAGCCCTCAGTTTGTTTCCTATAGTTAAGAGTCTCTTATAGTTTTTCTCCCTCTCTGATTTCATCTTATTTTATTTTTCCCTCCCTTCCCCTATGATCCTGTTCTGTTTCTTAAATTCCACATGTGAGTGAAATTATGTAATTGTCTTTCTTTGATTGATTTATTTTGTTTAGTATAATACCCTCTAGTTCCATCCATGTTGTTGCAAATGTTAAGATTTCATTTTTTTTTGATGGCTGAGTAATATTCCAGTGTGCGTGTGTGTGTGTGTGTGTGTGTGTGTGTATCTCATATTCTTTATCCATTCATCTGTCGATGGACATCGGGGCTCATTCCATAGTTTGGGTATTGTGGACTTGCTGCTATAAACATTGGGGTGCAAGTGCCCCTTTGGATCACTATGTATGTATCCTTTGGGTAAATACCTAGTAGTGCAATTGCTGGGTCGTACGGTAGCTCTGTTTTTAACTTCTTGAGGAACCTCCATACAATTTTCCAGAGTAGCTACCGGCTTGCATTCCCACCAACAGTGTGAGAGGGTTCCCCTTTCTCTGCATCCTTACCAACACCTGTCATTTCCTGAGTTGTTAATTTTAGCCATTCTGACTGGTGTGAGGTGGTATCTCATTGAGGTTTCATTTGTATTTTCCTGATGCCCAGTGATGTTGAGCATTTTTTTGTGTATCTGTTGGCCATTTGGATGTCTTTGGAGAAATGTCTGTTCTTGCCTTCTGCCCATCTGTTGACTGTATTACTTTTTTTGGGGGGGTGTTGTTGTATCTTTTAAAGTGATATACAGGTGTGTCTCATTTTGTACAAAATAAAGTTCTTCAAAGTTGTGAGCAAATTAGTGCTTTTAAGTCAAATCTTTATATCCCCCATATGTTTTATTGTAATTAATAAAGCCTGTTCCATGTTAATATTCAGTTGGCAGTGTCTAATATTTTTAATGTGATCCAGTTTTCTTCAGATATATCTGTCCAGTAATTAATGATCTGAAAATACTTGGATATATGAGGAAAGTTTAGGAATTAATGGAATTTTGGCTCAGTTGTTAAGCGTCTGCCTTTGGCTCAGGGCATGATCCAGGCATTCTGGGACCGAGCCCCGCATCAGGCTCCTCCGCTGGGAGCCTGCTTCTTCATCTCCCACTCCCCCTGCTTGTGTTCCCTCTCTCACTGGCTGTCTCTCTGTCAAATAAATAAATAAAAATCTTTTAAAAAAAGGGAATTAATGGAATTCTGAATTTTTTGTAAAATAAAAATAATTTTGTATCATGAAGAATTGTACTGAAAGCAGAGCTTACTTGAATAAAAAAGAGGTTTCAAATTTGTCTTTAATTCAACACACTTATATTAAAATACCCGAATTATGTTTCCAAATATTTATAGAATTTTATTTTAATGTAAGGACTTATAAAGGGAGATTTCAAACGAGGGAGATAGAATTACTATACTATTGGGTAATGTTTAAAATCCACAATAAAGATAGAAAAATATAAAAGACACTTTCTTTCTTTTCCTTGAATGTTGCTATACTCACACCACATCAGTATTCTTCTGTTAGGGGACTCAAATTTCAGAACTAAAATAGATGGTAGCAATCCTTTAGTCAAACCCAATATATCATTACAAACTTTAATGTCACACATACATTAATATCACATAAATAATAGTATCACATAGACATTATTATCACACATAATAGTATCACATAGATACTATTTAATAGGAAAAAATCAAAGTCGCCATAGTAAAAAAAAAAAAGGGTGATCATATCACAAAGTATACTGATTTTATTTTATTTTTTCCAGCATAATAAATTGTTTTTTATTTATTTTTATTTTTTAAAAACTATTGAAGTATAGTTGACACACAGTGTTAACATTAGTTTCAGATTTACAGCATGGTGAATTGACAAGTCTATATGTTATGCTGTGCTCACTGCGAGTGTAGCTACCATGTGTCACCATGCAGTGCTATTACAGAACCATTGACTATATTCCCCCACACTGTGCCTTTCATCTCCATGACTTATTCATTGCATAACTGGAAGCCTGTACTTCCCGCTTCACCTTCACCCATTTTGCCCATCCACCCCCTCCCCCCTGGCAACCACCAGTTTGTTCTCTGTATTTAGGGGTATGTTTCTGCTTTTTTTTGTTTGTTTTTTAGATTCCACTTGAAATCATATGGTATTTGTTTTTCTCTGTCTGATGTATTTCACTTGGCATTATACTCTCTAAGTCTATGCCTGTTGTCACAAAAGGCAAGATCTCATTCTTTTTATTGCTGAGTAATATTCCATTTTATATGTATATATACCACATCTTTATCCATTCATCATTTTTCCCATCTGCAGATTTTATTTAATTTCTATGACAAACTTATTTTTACCACTTTTAAAACTCAAATATAATTAACAGTGTTATATTAGTTGCAGGTGTACAATATAGTGATTCAACAATTCTATACATTACTCAGTATTCACCACAATAAGTGTATAAGTGTACCCTTAATCCCCTTCATCTATTTAAGCCATTCTCCGACCCACCTCCTTATTTGTTCTTGATATTTAAAAATTGGGGGGTTTTTTCCCTCTTTTTTCTTTGTTTTTTAAATTCTGCACATGAGTGAAATCAAATGGTGTTTGTCTTCTTTGACTTTTTTCACTTAGCATGATATCCTCTAGATCCATCCATGTTGTTACAAGTGGCAGGATTTCATTCCTTTTTATGGCTGAGTAGTATTCCATTATATGTGCGTACCACATCTTTAACCATTTATCTCCTGATGGACAATTCAGTTGCTTCCATAATTTGGCTATTGTAAATAATGCTGCAAAAACAAAAGTGCATGTATTTTTCAAATTAGTGGTTTTTGTTTCCTTTGTTTAAAAAAAGGATTTTATTTATTTATTTGACAGAGAGAAAGGGAGAGAGAGAGAAAGTACAAGCAGGGGGAACAGGAGAGGGAGAAACTGGTTCCCCACTGATCAAGCCCCTATGTGGGGCTTGATCCCAGGACCCTTGGATCATGACCTGAGCCAAAGGCAGACAATTAACCTCTTGAGCCACCCAGGCACCCCAAGTGTTTTTGTTTTCTTTAGGTAAATACCCAATTGTGGAATTACTGAATCATGTTATTTCCATTTTTAATTTTTTAAGGAATCTCTATACTGTTTTCAATAGTGGCTGCACCAATTTACATTCCCACTAACAGTACATGAGGTTTCCTTTTCTCCACATCCTCACCAATACTTGTTATTTCTTTTCTTTTTGATATTAGCCATTCTGATAGGTGTAAGGTGATATCTCATTGTGGTGTTGATTTGCATTTCTCTGATGACTGGTGATGTTGAGCATCTTTCCATGTGTCTGTTGTCCATCAGTATGTCTTATTTAGAAAAATGTCTATTCAGGTCATCTGCCCATTTTTCAATCAGATTATTTTTTCGGTGTTGAGTTGTATAAGTTCTTTATTTATTTATTTATTGAGTTGTATAAGTTCTTTATTTATTTTGAATATTAATCCTTTATCAAATATATCACCTGCAAATATCTGCTCCCATTGGTAGGTTGCCTTGTCATTTTGTTGATGGTTTCTTTCATTGTGCAAAAGCTTTTTTTTCTGGTGTAGTTTCAATAGTTTATTTTTGCTTTTGCCTTTCTTGCCTCAGGAAGGCATACCTAGAAAAAATGCTGTTAAGGCTGACGTCAAAGAGTTTACGGTTTATGTTTTCTTCTAGGATTTTTATGGTTTCAGGTGTCATACTTAGTTCCTTAATCCATTTTGTGGTTTTGTTGTTGTTGTTGTTTGTTTGTTTTTTAAAGATTTTATTTATTTATTTGACAGAGATAGAGACAGCCAGCGAGAGAGGGAACACAAGCAGGGGGAATGGGAGAGGAAGAAGCAGGCTCACAGCGGAGGAGCCTGATGTGGGGCTCGATCCCATAATGCCGGGATCACGCCCTGAGCCAAAGGCAGACGCCCAACCACTGTGCCACCCAGGCGCCCCTGTTTGTTTGTTTTTTTGTCTGTGGTGTAAGAAAATGGTCCAGTTTCATTCTTTTGCATGTAGCTCTCCAGTTTTCCCAGCACCATTTATTGAAGAGACAGTCTTTTCCTTATTATATATTCTTGCCCTCTTTGTCATAAATTAATTGACTTTGTAAGTATGGGTTTATTTCTGGGCTCTCTATTCTATTCTCTTGATCTATGTGTCTGTTTTTATGCTAGTATCATACTGTTTTGATCATTATAGCTTTGTAATATATGTTGAAATCTAGGCTTGTGATACCTCCAGCTTTGTTCTTCTTTCTCGGGATAGTTTTTGCTATTCAGGGTTTTTTGTGATTCCATACAGATTTCAGGATTATTTGTTTTAGTTCTGTGAAAAGTAGTACTATCGATATTTTGATAGTGTCACTATTTGCAAGTGATATGATACTATACAAGAAAACCCTACAGACTCCACTAAAAACTATTAGAAGTAATAAATGATTTCTGTAAAGTTGTGGGATACAAAATTAATATGCAGAAATATGTTGCATTTCTATACAGTAATAATAAAGTAGCTGAAAGAGAAATTAAGAAAATAATTTCATTTATAATTGCACAAAAATAAAACCTAGTAATAGACTTAACCAAGAAAGTGAAAAACGTACAGTGAAAATTATAAAACATTGATGAAAGAAATTGAGGATGTCGAACAGAAAGATATGTCATGCTCATAGATTGGAAGAATGTTAAAATATTCATATTACCCAATGGAATTTATAGGTTCAATGCTATCCTTAACAAGGTATACTGACTTTAAGTAAAAATATTTTTTTCTCATAAAACCACAATTATTTTATAAATGTAATATTATGTACTTGCAAGTTGTAGTTTCTCAACAGCAGCATGTTATAGTTTATGGACTTTAAATACTAATAAGAAAGTTTCTTAAAGAATATTCCCAGGATAGAAATATGTTATTTGTGTTTATGATTCAGGATGGAAAACAAGAAAGAGAAGAGAAGAGAAGAGAAGAGAAGAGAAAAGAAGAGAGAGAAGAGAAGAGAAGAGAAGAGAAGAGAAGAGAAGAGAAGAGAAGAGGAGAGAAGAGAAGAGAAAGAAAAGAAGAAAAGAAAAGAAAAAAGAAAAGAAAAGAAAGGAATGTAAATATTATGAAAACCACGTGTAAAAGTTTTAGAAGAAAGAATGCATCTTTCTGAAAACCTTGGAACTGAGTTATCGTGTTGTGACAGTTTTGGCTTTTTCACTGAAATCCCTTGCTTTTTCCTGTTTGGAAAAGTAATTTTTAAAAACCACCTAAAAAATGGCTAGTGGCCACTCAAGCTGTTCTACTTAAGGAGATGGTTTAAGGAAGTTGCCAACAAGAAAATAAAACTTTGTTTTTAGTTTTTATTTTTAATTTGTAGTCAGTAGTTAAATAAAATACACATTACTTCCAAATCATATTTATTACCCAGAGCTGACAAGATTCTGTCCAAACAGATGTATGGTTTTAGAATCTAGCCAAATGAGCATGCTACATTCCACCCTTCTATGGGGCTGAGGATTGGTGGGGGTGGAATTGGAGGGGTATGCCAGTAAGAGAGCATGTAAGGACATGTTACATTTGAAAAAACAAATTTACTGCAATATCAAACTTCACCTTCCATGAAGAGAAGTCATACTGGCATTTTCAGAAAGTGTAGAAAGAATGCAAAAAGGTGTCACCTTGTTTCCTAGAGAGAACATTGACTCACAATAGAGTCACCTAGGAAAACCTACAAAGTGGCAGTATCCAGGACCTATCCTTAGATTTTCTGATTAATGTTTCTGTGGTGGGGTCTGGTCATGCATAATTTTAAAAAGCTGTGCCTGTGCTAGTATTTATAATCTGCATTCAGGATTAAATAAAACAATCCACCCCATCCCCACTATGATCGTTAATTTTATGTATCAACTTGATTGGGCTGAAGAATACCCAGATAGCTGGTAAAACATTATATTATTATTTCTGTATATGTCTGTGAGGGTGTTTCTGGAAGAGATTCACATTTGAATCCGTAGACTGAGTGAAGAATAATGTCCTCACTAATGAGAGTAGATTTTATCTAATTCATTCAAAGCCTAAATAGAACAAAAATGTGGAGTAAGGGCAAATTTGCTCTCTCTGCTTGAGACAAGACATCTACTATCTTCTGCCCTCAGACATTGGCTCTCCTGGTTCTCAGGCTTCCAGACTCAAACCAGGACTCACACCCTTGTCACCTTAATTCTTAGGTCTTTAAACTGGAACTGAATTACACCACTGGCTTTTCTTGTTCTCCAATTTATATGCTAGCTTAACATTTCATTTATCAGTTCCATTTCTCTAGAGAACCGAGACTCATGCTGTCCCCACAGAAAGAACTACTGTAGGGAGAGTTTCTTGGGTTTTATCTGTATCTGTATTATATATTTGACATATTACATTTACTCCTGCCACCTCCAGGTTTTCCAAACGATTCCTCAATGGCCTATAGCAACTCAAATTAAGAAGTCAACTCTACCACACACATTCTTCACAGTTGTGCGGAATGTAGAACATAACTCAAAAGACACTAAAGTACTAGGGAAATAACCTCACCATGATAATAAAAATATTAGATGAATAAAAACATTATATGGGATTTTAGTAATACAGTGATTCCTCCGTCCTGCTTCACTCCTTTAATTAATTGGTTTGTGTCTACTTGAGTTCCCAAGTATCACCTGTACATACCACTATTTTGATAATTTCATGCTACCTACCTACAACAGGTGTCATTGCTCTTCATCTCAAAAGACTGCATATTGTTATCATTAGAGAGTGGCCTCCAATTTCATATTGTCTTTTCCAAATCCCAGCTCCAGGATTATGTATATTTCTAATCTTCCCCAAGAGATGCTTCTCAAGAGGAGGGAAAGGTGGAACTTGGGCATTTTACCTCCATGCCTTATCCCTGTATTTAATTCCAATTCCCGAGATTCTTGAGGCTAGAAGGGATTTCCAACTTTCTCTCATATGTTCTGAGTTCTCTCTACTGTATGCGTTAAAGATTAAATCCATTATGATTGACTGTTAATATTAAGAGGAACTCAAACAATTGACTTCAAAAATTTCCTTTGCGGGGCGCCTGGGTGGCACAGCGGTTAAGCATCTGCCTTCGGCTCAGGGCGTGATCCTGGCGTTATGGGATCGAGCCCCACATCAGGCTCTTCCGCTATGAGCCTGCTTCTTCCTCTCCCACTCCCCCTGCTTGTGTTCCCTCTCTCGCTGGCTGTCTCTATCTCTGTCGAATAAATAAATAAAATCTTAAAAAAAAAAAAATTTCCTTTGCAACAATGTCTTTCAAAATATTCCCTGGCCAAAGTCTCACACATACATTTCTAGATGTCGGACATCAAATATTGACTCTGATTCTTTGTATTTGTGCTCTATCAATCCTAAAGCTCCCTGAGGTAAGTGAATAAGAAAAATCATGAATGGTTGGGTTTTTTTTTTTTTGACTATTTAATAAAGGTAGCTTTGGCCACTTCTTAGTGAAAAGAAGTAATAATTTCATTACAGCCCTAAAATTTCTAGGAATGGATTAGATTAATCTCAAAAGGATTTGATTGCTATAATTTTGTCATTTTAACAGCCTCAGTGTTTAATAAAAAGCCACTATTGGAACTCACTTCATCCTTATATGTCCAAGACAGAGGAGAGAAAAAGAAGTGGGGAAGAGAAGGCTTATTTTTAACCTGAGAGAGAGAAAAAAATAGAGTCAAAGTTCTATTTCTAGCTCAGCTACTGATCATCTGGGCAATTTCCTAAGATCACTTTCTGTATGAAAATGATGATAAGAATACCTCATAATTGAGATTTTTTGGAGTGAAATGAAATACTGAATTCAATGTACTTGTCACAGTGGTTTGTACATTGTGAGTGCTCAGTAACTGGTAGCAATAAGAACAATAATTATTATAATTGTTATTAATATATTCATTATTATTAGGAGGGGAATATAATCACCTACATGAAAGGAAAGTGGCTGTGATTTACACTTCCCACCTAATTTAGCATTTCCCACCTAATTTAGTGAACTAATGTTTCACTAAAGCATTAGTTGCTCTTATTCTTAGAATACAGTGCCTTTTGTGTATTTGATTGTTTTTCTCTGTTACTTATCAAAGAACCTTAAGACTTTTAGTTGTACTTGATATTTTAATGTATCACAAATCAGGGAAATTGTTGACATCAGACATTAATTATTCTAGGATTATAATATTCTTTGACAAACCAATGGTATCTATGGACTTTATCTCCAGGACTATACAAATGTATATGAAAGTGTTATAAAAGATTTGCAGAGTTTCTGAAGCATATTTATGCATACAATAGCAGTCTACAATCCAGAAACCTAGAAGTCCCACCTTCATAAATAGAAATATTTCACAAAAAAATTTAAATAATTGTTTCTAATTCTCAGTATTATATAATTATGCAACTAAGTTATGACCTTAATTCAGAAAAAGTCTGAAAGTCAGCCTAAGAAAAAGTCACAAAACTGTGTCAGAGGTGTGTATGTTAAGTGTGTGTGTGTGTGTGTGTGTGTGTGTGTGTGTGTGAGAGAGACAACAACAGAGACAGAAGGAGAGAGATGAGATTTCATATAAAGTTGTTTTTCTCCAAAGTGATGCATAATTTTTAAATTACTGCATTTATTAAGGTGATTTTTAGTCTAAAGAATAGTTATGGACTAATCATAAAATTGTTGAAAATGGTAGAATATGGGTTGACCCTCCAAACTGAATATTACACTATAAATCTACAGAGGGATACTCACTGAAGAGTATACAAATATGTCAAATAAGTAAAAGGGCAAATAAACAATTCTATGTATTTGGGGATTTAAAAAAATGGGCCATTTTAAAGTACTAGGGAAAATGGAGCTAATGATACAATTAGCTAATGGGAAAAAATAAGTTGGATACCTACCACACATCATTTGCCGAAGTTAATAAGAGATGAGCTAAACAGTATCAGTGTTAAGATTAAAGCAGAACAGAGGCACCTGGGTGGCTCAGTCATTAGGCGTCTGCCTTTGGCTCAGGTCATGGGATCGAGCCCCGCATCGGGCTCCCTGCTCGGCAGGAAGCCTGCTTCTCCCTCTCCCACCCCCTGCTTGTGTTCCCTTTCTCGCTGCCTCTCTCTCTGTGTCAAATAAATACAAAAATCTTAAAAAAAAAAAAAAAGATTGAAGCAGAAAAAAACAGGTGAATATATAATCTTGGATCAAGTATTACTTTCAGAGCAAGATCTTAGAGATAGATACCAAAAGTCACAAGTTAGTGGCAGTCAAGGCAGTATCAGTCTACAGATCATTTTTGTTTACCATTCCAGGATTTTTAAAAAAAAGTATACAATATTGGGGCATCTGGTGGCTCAGTTAGTTAAGCATCCAACTCTTGGTTTTGGCTTAGTTCCTGATCTCAGGTTGTGGGATTGAGCTCCACCTCCCGCTCTGCTCTCAGTAGGGAGTCTGCTTGAAGATTCTCTCCCTCAACCCCTTCCCCACTCGTTCTCTCTCTCTCTTTCTCAAATAAATAAATCTTTTAAAAGTGTACAATATTTAAACGTTATAAAATTTTGAATACAAATATAATTAACTACTTTTTTTTTGTAAAAATAAAAAGACTAACTGGCAAAACTGGACTAATATTTCCGTAGTGCACCCATAAAGCAGAGCTGAGTTCAGGGTTCCCTTCTATAAAGAGGTAGGAGTTATCCTGTAAGTTGTATCACTGACTTGCTTTGCTTCACTCTTTTTCTTTCCAGCCTGAACTCTGTGCTTTTAAAAGTGAGATCTTGGTAGAGATCATATTTGAACAAAATAAGTCAAACTAAAATAAAAGCAAAACGAAAAAAAAGTCAAGATATAGTTTAATATTTTTTAAAGACAAATCTCAAATGAATTAGAAAATAAGTATTTCATTACGAAAGTAATTTAATGTAGGGTCTACACTAGTGTGATTTTAATCATGTCAGGTTTACGTTACATTTAAGTTTCACATTAAAAAACTATATTGTAGTTTTTGAAAATGTAATTTTGCAGTGTAGCAGATGTTATGGGCTGATGAGTTATAAAAACATTTTGATTAATCTTCTATGCCATGTTTAAAAAAAAAGAAAAAATATTTAGAAGTATGTTTGCAGGGTTGTGTATGTTAGCAAAGGAGTCTGGCATCTGACCTAACACTGACATTTCCCATATTTCTACTATAACTAAGAAAACTTTTACATTAATGTAAACTCTATAAATTAAGAATAGTTCCTTATGAATTAAAGTTATTCTCTAGTTTTTACTGTATATGTGCCTTGAACTGACCTATTTCCTGTATTTTTTTAGCCCAGTTTCTGAGTGTTCCCTTTCTTTATATGAATTTACATGAATTTTCCCATGTCCTTCCAATAAATGACTTTATCTTTGTTACTCAAAAAAAGTTCCCATTGTGAATTATGTCTTCTTTGTATTAAATAATTTCGTACACACTCTGCCAGAAAATAAGCTGTTGAGTATGCCTTCCATTTTTTTTTTTTAGATTAACATGAGTTTTTATCTTAAACCATTTCACAGTGGATTTTATTTCCAAAGATTCTTTTGACCAGATTCTGTCTTGTGTAGGTAATGGTATCCTCCTTTTTTTCCTCACAGATATGCAAATTAATTTTTTAAAGATTTATCTATTTATTTGAGAGAGAGAGAGAGAATGAGGGGAGGGAGAAGTATAAGCAGGCTCTGCACTGAGCATGGAGCTTGACACAGGGCTCGAATCCAGGACCCCAAGATCATGACCTGAGCTGAAACCAAGAGTCAGATGCTTAACCGACTGAGCCACCCAGGTGCCCCTAGATATGTAAAATATTTTTAAGCACCTGTTGGGCAGAGCCATAACAACAAAGAAAAATGCAAAAATTCATAGCATTTTTTGATACTTTCAGGCTTATAAAAAGTCAATAATTTATAATTATATGGAATTAAGTGTAAATCTCTCTCTATATATTTATTTACATTGTAATTTCTTGAACTAAATAAAAAAAGTAAATTCAAATATAATTTTCTTTTGTTTCCCATTTCCAACACTTGGCTAAAAACATCAGAAAATGTTTTCCCTATGGGGCGCCTGGGTGGCTCAGTTGTTAAGCGTCTGCCTTCAGCCCAGGGTGTGATCCCAGGGTCCTGGGATTGAACCCCACATCGGGCTCCCTGCTCCTCTGGGAGACTGCTTCTTCCTCTCTCACTCCCCTGCTTGTGTTCCCTCTCTCGCTGGCTCTCCCTCTCTGTCAAGTAAATAAAATAAAATCTTAAAAAAATAAATAAAAATGTTTTCCCTAAATTTTAATCAGTAGTTTTTCCATATTTCAATAAAGACTCAAAGTATATGAACACTGAATTTCAAGAGAGTAGTTTCAATAAAATAATGTATTAAAATTTTAGGTAAAATATTTAAAAAATATGTAGTGTTACAAACTTCGCTTTCAAGTTTAGAATGTTAAACATGTATTAATTAGAGTGACAGGAAGGTTGAAATATACACGTACTTTATAGATACGCAAACACACACACACATATTTAACTGAAGTCTGAGACTATGAGTTTTCTGTAATATTTATTCTGACCCATAGCAATTAGCTATATTTCCATGATTCTGATGTTAATTGAATAAATAGATTCAAAATCTATCTGGCTTTATTCAAATAACCTTTGAAATGAACTTAGAATAAGATTTTTTTAAAAAGGAATATTGTGAAAGCTATTTGTGATTTTTACATTTCTCTTTCCTGACAAGTGATTTTTTTTTTTTGTAATACTCTATTGCAATTTAACCTTTTTCTGATCTTTTCAGCCTCAGAGAAAGATGTTTATTCACCAAGCCAACATACACCTTGTAATCATCTGCTACATTCCGGGAACTGTTTAAGGCACCAGGTGTACAACTGTGGACAACACAGTTTTTCCCCCTTAAAGATTATATTATAGCTGTGGGAGGCACACAACAAACTAATCAGTGCATATGCAGTAATTCAGATCACAGTAAGAGTCATGGTGAAAAATAAAACTGTGTCTTAAATGGGGGTGGTGTAATGGGTGGGGAGAGTAATGTTACATATGGAATGGTCAGAGAAGATTTCATTGATGGCATTTGAGGAAAGATCTACAGGAAATAAAAGAGGCTTGTGAATTTTGGGGGAAAGAGTGTTCCATGTTGCATCAACTTTGGTCACAAGCATCATCATTAAGACTTGTCATTTCCACTATCCATAAAATCGGGGGCAAAACTTCTGATTGGCTCTAACACTTCATACTACCTGTCTGCTACCTCCCTCACATGAAATATCATCTATAACTTAAAATAATTTGAAATATATAAAAGATAGAAAAATTAAAAAGGAAGAAGAAGAGAAGAAAGGAGAATTGAGAGAATGGATTATTGCATAATACATGTGTTCTCAGAAATAGGAGTAGAGAAGTAATGGAAAAATGCATTTTTTGGTTTTGTGTGTGTGTGCTTGCTTTGCATGGTACCGTATAAGGCTTGTATACCATTAGGCTCAGTAAATTCCAGTAGTTTGAATGTTTACTGATGTGGAAAAAAAAAAAAGATGTTTAGCTAAGAAGAAGAGGGAATTTTGGGAAGTATACCAACACCAAGTTTGCTCCCATGTTGTGTTCTGTCGTACTCTATCAATAAAACAATCAAATGTGGAAGTGAGTTACATGTTCATATTTCATAATGCTGAGACATGGTGAGAAAGATGAATTGACAACATCTATCTTGCCCAGATAGATGAAAATATTACATAACTTTACTCTAAATGAAGTGCTTCTTATTTTCTTCAAAGTAAACCTTGTGACTATCCTTAAACTACTATTTATGTTTGAGATGAAGGAAACCAATTGCTTTATCCCTTCATAAGCTAAACACTTGTAAATCTGCTGCTCCGAGTTTTGGCGATAGTTGAATACTTATTGATCCTAACACAGCACACAAATCTAGCATGTTGAAAGACTAAGAGAGATAAAAGCATAGCGCATTCAGAAAAAATATAAATTGTAAAGGAGGGCTGGATAATACAGTGCTGAGAGTGTGGTGGAAAGCAGAGCCAAATTCTGTGGAAGATCATGAACCAATTTAAAGATTTTAGGTTGAATCCTGATGGGAACCACTGAAGTTATTGAGAGAAGAGGAAAGGGGTAATGTTTAAATGCATTAAATAGGTTGGAGGACGTTTAAACAAAGTATTCTTGCAATAATCTAGGAGACAGATGCTGAATGACAACTAAAAAGTTGGTGATGTTTAAAAGGTAGAACTGATATGTTCTAAGTGATGGATTAAAATGTTCAAATAAAGAAAAATGGACCCTAGGTTTCTAACTGAAGCAAGTAGGTAAATTATGACATTTCTCCCTAAAATAAGAAACAAATTCATCTTGAGACATGTTGAATTTGAGGGGTATGTGAAATGGAGTTGCCAACTTACTTTTAGATAAATAAGACAGATTCAAGAGATATGCAGGCTAAACTATATTGATTTAGGAAAGTAAATGGTAACTGAAAGAGTGAGATGGTCTCATACAGGGTAGTACCTTGAAGAATTGAAGTTTTTTTGTGGCAGAAGGAAAGATAGAAGGGAGAGAATGAAGGAAAGAGAAAGACTGAAGATACAGAAGATAAACTGAGGAATTAAGTTCTTTGAAAAGGCTGCACAAAGTGAAATACAGGTCACAAGTAGATGAAGCAGCCTTGATGTTAGAAGGATACTTCTCCCATTGTCATGGGCGGGAAGGAAAAAGGGATGATTACAGATGTTTGTGAGGTGATGTCAGGAAGTGGAGAAAGTCCTATTTTCTTTGTTCTGTAGAAACCTTTGGCTGAATATTTTAAGGAAAGAGAGGTAAAGATTTGAAGAGAGTGGAGAAAGTTTGAAATGTTCACTGAGGAGAATGGGGAGAAGATCTCACCAAGAAAACAGAAAAGGATTCCAAGAAAGAGTTGAGGGGCGCCTGGGTGGCACAGCAGTTGGGCCTCTGCCTTCAGCTCAGGGCGTGATCCCGGCGTTATGGGATCGAGCCCCACATCAGGCTCTTCTGCTATGAGCCTGCTTCTTCCTCTCCCACTCCCCCTGCTTGTGTTCCCTCTCTCGCTGGCTGTCTCTCTCTCTGTCGAATAAATAAAAATAAAATCTTTAAAAAAAAAAAAAAAAGAAAGAAAGAGTTGAAGGATGGCTTAAATTTGGAGGAGATTATTTTATATTTCTATAATTGTGCATGTTTACTTGATTTTTCTCCATCATATACATCACTTTGGGCGCACGCTTGCACACGCACACATACACGCACACACACACTCACACACACGACGAGTTGCCAGATGGAGGTAATGAAAAAAGAAATTGAGAGAATTAGAAAAAAAATCTAAATATTTGTCAGTGGAATCTGAACAGAGTAGGGAAGAAAGTGAAGAGAGAAGTGGGCTGTGGGAGATAAAGGGAATAAAAGAACGGAGGCTCAATGAAGTTGAAGGACACATATCCTGGGAAAAACCAAGATGTTTGAAAAGATAGGTAGTTGTAGACACAGAACATTTTCTGGGCTTAAATGCTCAGTTATGGTGGAGATATGTCAAGTAATGAGAATTTCAGGGGTGTCACTGTGAGAGTGAATTTCTGGAGAGGCCTAGAGTTGTAGGTTACTGGTGATGAGCCCATGCATGAACTGACAACAACGGCATCAAAGGATTCATCCATGTATTTTTAAATCCTCCATAATTATGATGGAATGAAGAGAAGAAAAAGAATGCAAGATAGACATTTAGCCTGAACAGAATAAAAGAATGTGATCAGGGAGCATATAAATGTCAACAAAATGAAGAGAGAGAATGAGGCAAGAAACTGGCAGTTAACTCTCAGAAATAGAGCTTTTAAAAGTATCTTTATGTATTTTTACAAAATTTCTGATGCTAGTGATTTCTCAAAACACTCTTGTTTTTATTAGCCTAGAACAGTGACTATAGCTTAAATAACCATTTTCCTTCCTTCCTTCCTTTTCTCTGTCATTATTATTCCTGCTCAAGAACTCTTGATAGAAGTTCATTTCATACTGAACACTATTTTTTTTCCTAAGGAACAGCTGTGTCTTACATTATTGCAGATAGGGCATTCCTGTATAGAAGACTCTAAGACAGAGTTTAGGGTGCAATGATTACTAGGGAAGACCCTTGCAGTAAACACCTGTGACAGGGAGGCAAAGGCAGCTTGATTAGGTAGAAGGAGAAACTCAAGTTGACATGGAGGGTAGAGTACCGTCTTGGCAGACCCCATGGCAGATCTCTGAGGCTAAAATGGCCTGTTAGAGTTGCTCTCCATGGGCCTTTTTATTCGTGTTGATATCAGTTACTTGATGTGAGCCATGCTGAAAGGGGTACAACCTTGGGCCAGGCAGATCTCTGCCTCTGAGGCAATCCTTGAAGGTGCTGGTGACTGACAGCTTGTCTCCCCATACACTTCCGGAAGATCAGGCAAAATGTTCCTCCTTGAAGAGCGATCATTCAGTGCAGAAGGACCTGTCTACCATGTGTCATCTCATGTTTCATTGAATAGGAATCATCAAAATGAATGATGTAATGTGCTTCGTACATAAAGCAGTTTAGTTATTGATAGACTTTATCATAAGTCAATAGAATCATTCATTTGCTAAGAAATGAATGCATTATATTAAATGTCAGTAAAAATTTTAAAGACTTATTTTTTATGCCATACACCTAATGAGTTGAAATTGACTTGAGATTTATGATTTGTAGCAAATATACCTTACAGTATGAGTAAAGATGCAACATAGACTCAGTGAGCACTATGGACTGAATGAACATGGGAGACTGATATACACTGTCCTATGGGGTGATGATAAACTCCAAGAAGAGTTATAATTATGTTTTTCATTTGTGTAGTCAAAATTCCTGTATTTAATTTTTTTTTATCTTTCCTACTTTTTAAAATATAAGCCTTTTAATCTTCCAGTTAAGATATTCTAAGTGACTAGGCAAAGAAGTAATTACTGAGAGGCAAAAAAAAAAAAAAAAAGATTAAGAAATAGAGTATGTTTTGTAGATTGCCTTGTAAAAGGTTTATTTTCAATATGCATTTTCTTTTGTGAACATGTAAATAGATACTGATGATTAAAAGTCATACTGATAATATTTATAATAATTTGTTAATAAAAATGCCAAATAAGACTTATTTCCTTGAAAGCTTGAGCATTTAAAACATTTTATAGTTGATTACGCTGGAGAGGTTAATTTCTAATATAAATGAATGAATCAGACTATACATATACCAAATGTATGGAAAGTCAGTTTGCTATGGAAAAGAAATTTTGAAATTATGATCTGAATTTCTTTTTTTAGTAATAATTTTTTATTATGTTATATTAGTCACCATACAGTATATCCTTAGTTTTTGATGCAATGTTCCATGATTCATTATTTGCATTTAACACCCAGTGCACCATGCAATATGTGCCCTCCTTAATACCCATCACCAGCCTATCCCAATCCCCCACCCCCCTGCCCTCTGAAGCCCTCAGTTTGTTTCCCAGAGTCCACAGTCTCTCATGGTTCATTCCCCCTTCTGTTTACCCCCACTTCATTCTTCCCTTCCTTCTCCTACCGATTTTCCTATTTCTTATGTTCCATAAATGAGTGAAACCATTTCTCTGCTTGGCAGAGAAAGACAATAATGATCTGAATTTCTAATGCAATTGATTTATACACACATTCAAGCCTTGATGTTGGCAAATATAGGGAGCCATACTTGTCCGTTTTTCCTGACCTGAAATCGCTCTTAGAGTCAAATAATCTTGGAATGGTGCTTCTGAAAGCACCATTAGCTTAACTTCACATTAGTTTTCATCATCACTTCCACCACAAGACTGATGTTTACAAGTGAGTCTAAGCGGTGCAGATGGACAAAAGCCTGAAGAAACTATCTGTCACAACTCCCTACCTCTAGTTTTCCCTATTTCCATTTTTGACTCAACTTACAGTCATTTCAATTTATTAATTTATTCCCTTATTCAGTCATTCGTGGAACACTCTTTGTGTACGTGCACAGAGCACAGAGTGTCAGCTCTATTCTAGAACTACACAGCCCAATTACAGTAGCCCTATGTAGCTATTTAAATTTAAATAAATAAAATTAAAAATTTGGTTCTGCAGCCACACTAGCCACATCCCAAGTGCTCAGTAACTATATGTGGCTAGGGGGCTATTGCATTGGCAAGCACAGATATGGAACATTTCTATTATCATAAAAAGTTTTATTAGACAGCCCTATTCTAGTGCCTAGGAATGAAGAGATAAAATTTGAAATCTCTGCCATGAATGAGTTCACAGACTGTTAGAAGAAAATTCAATACAGAAACTTCAAAGTACTCTTGGATAACAAAGAATAATCACCTAAATGAATCTGGAGAGGGATAGGGAATCAATAAAATGAATCCTGAGTTGAAGCTGGGGGGTTGAGGAAAGGTATTTCAGGCACAGGGCGTACCTTACGCAGTGCTCTCGTGGATGAGAACCAAATGAAAAACAAAACAAAACAGAAGTGCAATACTTCAGGCACAGGCAAATAATTTGAAATGGTTAGAGTGTAAAGTGATCTTGGATGAGGTTCTCCAAACAGATTTGTGTGTGTTTCTGTGTTTTTCCTCTATAAAAAGGAATAGAAATACCTAACTCTAAAGGTTGATGTTAAAATTTATTTTTAATATGTGAAGCATTTAGTTTCTGGCACTAGCAAGAATTTATAAATATTAACAACTGGTAGTATTAGCATTATTATATTTTCATTAAGATTTTAAAACATTGGAAGTATGATCTGGAACTTACTCCAGAATCAGAAGCACAGGTATACTTCTGATTAGAATACCACACTTAGTGATGTCTAGGAAGAGTATAAGACTGAAAACGTTCTGGCCTTTCTCTTTCCTTTTTTAGGTGCAAGTGGAGGGAAAGCAGGGCACTAGAAATGCTGGTGGAGGGTGGAAGAACACAAGCGATAAAGGAGAAATGAAATCTAGCTTAGTGTAGATTGAGCCAAGTATTTTAATTTTTGCATGTGTGCCTCTGCTTTTATTTTATTTTTAAAAGTAATCTCTATGCTCTACATGGGGTTGGAACTTACAACCCTGAAATCAAGACTTGCATGCTCTATTCACTGAGCCCACCAGGTACTTCTGTGCTTTTAACTTGAAAAAAAAATTTTTGTGACCTTGGTAAGAAAAAACATATCAGAATCATAAATTTAAAAGAAACTGTGCTTGGACTTGGACTTTTTTTTTCCTGGCCTTACAGAATCAAGGTTTAAAAGTGCCAAGAATATCCTAAGACAGACTGTTCTTATAAGAATTCCAGTCGACTTTTTCAGACTTGAAAGGTTTGGGTGGTTTGGCTAAGAGTCAACCAAGAATCAAACATCTTAAATGTTTATTCAGACTGAACTTTTGAACCATTTCATGTTGTTCTTTTACTACTACCCACTAATGATAGAAACCAATACTTTTTTTTCTTCTTCTTCTTCTTTTTAGCTAAGGTAAATATGATGTAGCTCAGTTTTTAAAATGAATTTCCTTCTCCTACATTACATGAGAGTATCGTGATTCTAAAATCATTCTGTACTGGTTTTAAAGTGACCGATTTAGTTCATTAAGCTATTTTGCCTGGTGATATAACTTCGATAACATGTAAAGTATTTTTCTCTCCTCAAGAAGCATATAATATAAGTTTGTGGATTTTTTTTTGCAATTAATTGCAGTGAAGTCATTGGTTCTATTTGTAATTCACTGAAAATATGAGGGTTCTGATTTAATATGCAAACTAATTTTGGGGGTACAAAAAACCTTGGAATTTTCCATTTGCTTAAATCATTGGTAATAATTTAATATATCATAATATATCATAGTTGAGGCTACCTTATCAATTACTTCAATCACAATCCCCCAAGTCACAGTCCAGAATTTATAAATCAAAATCTGCAGGAGATGGAACCTGGTCCTGAGCATTTTTTGAAAGTATCACAAGAAACTGATGGACACTCTTATAGAACAATAGTTTTTAACCCCAAGAGACTGATTTCACTTTGGTTTGTAAAGGAAGCACTAAAAACTATTTTTGTAAATATATAAGATAAAATTGAAAACAAAATATTTATTTATGCCCTAATCTTAATGCAATTTATATAATAAAATAATATGTATTTCAAAATACAAATCTTAGGTAGTATTTCATTAGGTGACATATTACATTAGTAAAATGCTTTGCACTTTAATATATTTGGATTTGAGAAAAACAAGATAATATTCAACTGAAGAGTGTTGGCTTTTAAAAATTCTTAACATTTCGAAATAAATAATAAATAAGTATAAACAAATAGCAATTGTGAATTTAAAACTTTAAAATAGAGACTGATACAGGTTCATGTTATATTGATTCCAATCATGCAGAGCAGCATTGATTTAATTTCCAAAACAATGAAATTTAGTAAAGTTTTTAACACAATAAATAACAAACTACTCTCAATATGTAGAGCAATTGTATTTCTGGAAAATTGAAAAAATATTAAAAACACTTCGTGTTTGCATCTAAATTGAGTTACAGAATTATGTTCTCTGATGACTATAAACATATTTCATCTACATGAATAGGAGCTTTTCTTGTGGAAATGAGAAAATTTTGTGGGAATATCTTGAGCATTAAAACTTTATCCTGGTACCAAATCACTAAATGACAGGGTTATTCCTTATATCATTTGTGTTACCTGAAAATACCCCACAAATTCCCAAAATGTCCCACGGAGCCGGGACCATCCACTTTGAGCCGGGACCATCCCCTTTGAGCACTCTACTTCTTCAAAGGCNGTATTTCTGGAAAATTGAAAAAATATTAAAAACACTTCGTGTTTGCATCTAAATTGAGTTACAGAATTATGTTCTCTGATGACTATAAACATATTTCATCTACATGAATAGGAGCTTTTCTTGTGGAAATGAGAAAATTTTGTGGGAATATCTTGAGCATTAAAACTTTATCCTGGTACCAAATCACTAAATGACAGGGTTATTCCTTATATCATTTGTGTTACCTGAAAATACCCCACAAATTCCCAAAATGTCCCACGGAGCCGGGACCATCCCCTTTGAGCACTCTACTTCTTCAAAGGTAATCTGGATTGCCACATACATTTTGTTTTTCCTGTGTTCAACACTAAAGTCAGGGTTTTCTTCTGGGATTCTTAGGAAGCTCTGCTCATTTGGGAAGTGTCAAACCAGAGGACTGACCTCCAGACTGCAAATTGCCCAGACTTGACGCTTCTGCTATAGTAGATGCTGTTGGAGCCCCACTCATATGCACTTGAGACTCATGATTGGTCAGTGATGTCTTTCTTTCTGCCTGAGAGCTTTCTCCAGACCCACACACTTTGCAGGCTGAAAATGACCTACATTAGGACTTTAGTGATCATCTCTCATTCAATGACAGAAGTGAATTGAAAGATAAATGTCGTAGCTTTCTTTTATCTTGGATCGGACAACCAGCAGATAGCATAGTTTTCCCTCAAAATTTAGTCCCAGTTATTTTCAATAGAAACCTATCTAATTAAAGCACCTTTTACTATTTTGTTTCCTTCCTTATTTTACTTCCCACTCCTCTACAGATCCTTCTTGCAGTTAATTTGCAATCAAATATTTTTCTTGGAGTATGCATCTAGGGAACTTCTAAAACAGGTGGTGAAAGATAAGATTCTGGAATTGGACCAGTTGCTATCCAGATGTCAAC
The DNA here is from genome assembly GCF_002007445.2 of Ailuropoda melanoleuca. Classification (NCBI taxonomy): domain Eukaryota; kingdom Metazoa; phylum Chordata; class Mammalia; order Carnivora; family Ursidae; genus Ailuropoda; species Ailuropoda melanoleuca. The sequence goes on from NC_048219.1 coordinate 154,245,469, forward strand.
AAGGATCCCCTTGCTGATGGTAACTAGGATGATAATAATCCATAGCATCCCGTACAATGCAATTGCTGGCATGGATTAGTAGAGAACACAGGTGGAATGCTAGCAATGGTGTATGTAATAGCGCTGGTGCTTGAAAGAATGAATGTGATGCTTATTATACAGATTGTTTTCTTGGTGATTATTAACATCACAGACATCACAAGATAGTCACAGACATAGATTAGCAAATCAAATAATTTAGAATATAGTATAGTATCCTTGGCAGCACTTTAGAAAACCCTTTTCTGGGGCGCCTGGATAGCGCAGTTGTTGGGTGTCTGCATTCGGCTCAGGGCGTGATCCCAGCGTTCTGGGATCGAGTCCCACATCAGGCTCCTCCGCTGAGAGCCTGCTTCTTCCTCTCTTNGCTGGCATGGATTAGTAGAGAACACAGGTGGAATGCTAGCAATGGTGTATGTAATAGCGCTGGTGCTTGAAAGAATGAATGTGATGCTTATTATACAGATTGTTTTCTTGGTGATTATTAACATCACAGACATCACAAGATAGTCACAGACATAGATTAGCAAATCAAATAATTTAGAATATAGTATAGTATCCTTGGCAGCACTTTAGAAAACCCTTTTCTGGGGCGCCTGGATAGTGCAGTTGTTGGGTGTCTGCCTTCGGCTCAGGGCATGATCCCAGCATTCTGGGATCGAGTCCCACATCAGGCTCCTCCGCTGAGAGCCTGCTTCTTCCTCTCTCGCTCCCCTGCTGTGTTCCCTCTCTCGCTGGCTGTCTCTCTGTCACATAAATAAATAAAGTCTTAAAAAAAAAGAAAAGAAAACCCTTATCTTCTGTACTTAGAGGTAAGAGTGTGTTGAAAACTAGGGTCTTAGTTGTAAGAGATGCTCACCACAAAAGAAAATTTTAGCCATAAGCAGCCTCTCATGTTGAAGCCTGAGCCCTGATAAGGAAGGAACGAGACCCTGAAGCCAGGATATTTGGGTAGAGATGCCAGAGATCTTTATACTCCTAGATGCTTCTGGATAGTCTCAGCAGGATGGAAGGTGCTATCTTCCTTGCTAAGGAAGAGTAACCCCATGATACCTGGAGATGATGAAAAGGTCTCACTGAAGTTAATGCCTTGAAAAATGATTCTTTGCTTCTTCTGATGTGTCCCTATCTCCACTCACTGCTTCTAGACTAATAGATAGGGTCAAGTCTCAACAGAACTCCAGTGGAAAAGTATAGTTCTTGCTATGGAAAGAAGATNGGTCCTCAGTGTAGCAATACTTAGGTTTATATTTTATTTTTCTTACTTTTTATTTATTTTTAAAATTTATTTATTTATTTTAGAGTGAGCACATGCAGGCAGGGGTGGGGTTTGGGGAGGGATGAGAGAGAATCTCAAGCAGACTCTGGTGAGCGCAAGCCCAACAAGGGGCTGAATCTCAGGACCTTGAGATCATGACCTGAGCTGAAATCAAGAGTCAGATGCTTAACTGACTGAGCCACCCAGGCATCCCTTAGGTTTATATTTTACTACATTGTTTTCATTTCCAGATGTATACTTTCTATTTTTCTTTTTACTCTATGGCAAATAACAGTTACCAAATAGTTATTGATTGAGCAGTGTTTGTTGAACATAAACTTGCATTTTTTCCTAGGCTGTGTGTATCAGAATCATAATGGAGAGCTTGTTAGATTAGTTTGCTAAGCCCCATTCCCAGAATTTCTGTAGGTTTGGTGTGGAGTTTGAGAATTTGTCTTTTAAACAAGTTCTCCCATTTGCATTGAAGCTGCTGACCCAGGGACCATGCTTTGAGAACAACTAGCCTAGGCTATTAGCTGATAAATATAGCAGTTGTAAAAAGCATAACACCTCTGTCCTAGAAATTTCTTTCCCTCTTTATTTACTTTTAAATTTAATATAATTGGTATAAAATCAGAAGAAAAAATTAAAACACACTTGCTCTTTGTTATTTTTTTCTTGTTTTTTTTTTCCATTGTAAAAAGTGGAAAGCATAGTTGAGTATAGTTGACAAAGTTACATTAGTTTCAGGTGTAGAACATAGAGATTCAACTTCTCTATATGTTATGCTTTGCTCACCCCAAGTGTAGCTGCCATCTGTCACTATACAGTGCTGTTACAATATCATTATGTCTATTCCCAGTGCTGTGCCTTTTATTCCATGACTTACTCATTCCATAACTAGAAGCCTGTATCTCCTGCTCCCCTTCACTTATTTTGCCCATACTAAATCCTCTGCACTCTGGCAACCATCAGTTTGTTCCCTGTATTCATAGGTCTGATTTTGCTTTTTGCTTGCTTGTTTTATTCATTTGTTTTGTTTTTTAGATTCCACATGTAAGTGAAATCATGTGGTATTTGTCTTTCTCAGTCTCACTTATTTCACTTAGTATAATACCCTTTAGGTCCATCTATGTTGTGCAAATGGCAAGAGCTCATCCTTTTTTTGTGGCTGCAGAATATTTGTGTGCGTGTGTTTGTGTGTGTGTTTGTGTATACCACATTTTCCTAATCCATTCGTTAGTCCAGTGGACACTTAGGTTGCTTCTATAACTTTGCTGTTGTAAATAATGCAGTAAACATAGGGGTGCATATATCTTCCTGAATTAGTGTTTTCATTTACTTTGGGTAAATATCCACTAGTGAAATTACTGTATCATATAGTATTTCCATTTTTAATTATTTGAGGAACCTCCATATTGTTTTCCACAGTGGCTGTACCAATTTATATGCCCACCAACAGTGCAAGAGGGTTCCTTTTTCTCTACATCCTCACCAACACTCATTATTTATTGTCTTTTTGACTTTAGCCATTCTGACAGGTATAAGGTGATATCTCACTGTTGCTTCAGTTTGCATTTCCTTGATGGATTCGTGGTGTTGAGCATCTTTACACATGTTTGTTTGACATCAGTATGTCTTCTTTAGAAAAATGCCTGTTCAGGTCCTCTGCCCATTTTTTAATCAGATTGTTTTTTTGGTGTTGAGTTGTATAAATTCTTTATATATTTTGGATATTAACTCCCTTATTGCATGTATCTTTTGCAGATGTCCTCTCCCATTCAGTAGATTTTCTTGTTATGTTGTTGATAGTTTTCTTTGTTACGCGAAAGCTCCTTATTTCGGTGTAGTCCAAATAGTTTAATTTTGCTTTTGTTTCCCTTGCCTGAGGAGACATATCTAGAAAAATGTTCTGACTGATGTCAGAGAAATGACTGCCCTTCTTTTTTTCTAGGATTTTTATGATTTCAGGTCTCACATTTAGGTCTTTAATTCATTTTGAGTTTGTTTTTCTGTGTATGGTATTAGAAAGTGGTCCAGTTTCATTTTTTTGCACGTGGCTGTGTTTTTCCTAGCACCACTTATTGAAGAGACTGGTGTTTTGTTTTGTTTTTTTTGTTTGTTTTGTTTTTTCACTATTATGAAATCCCTATCAAAACCCCAGTGACATTTTTATTGAAATATATTAACATACAGTTTTATATTTTTTATATTAGTTTCAAGTGTAGACTATAATGATTCAACAATTCTATACTGTCTTTTCCCCACTGTATATTCATTGCTCTATGTTCTTCTGATTTTAGATTACCTGACTCATTATATATAAAACATTGTATTCTTTGCTTTTTGTAAATTTTTGTAAATTACAAATAGATTTACATGCACTATTTTGACAATTATGATAATTGAGGTGTTCTTTTTCGTTACATTAGCAATGAAAAAATGCTTTATTCAATTTTAATTAAATATTTCCCTTCCTAGGTTAAAAAAAAATAACGTCTAGGTTAAAGTCATTTATTAGAACTGTTTACAAATTAGTTCTTTATTCCTCACCACTGAGAGAAGTCTACTGATAGGCTGGAATGTCATATCTCTTAGGACTTTCTCAGAGTTACAAAGGCCAGTTACAGCAATGCATAAATGAACAGCCTACAGAAATGACCTCAGGTCATATGAAGAGAATGACCTGCCTCTGGAATTTTTCATGGCTAATGTACCAAATTGATAATACTCTCTGTCATCTATTCTTATGAAAATTAATAAATAGAAACTTTCCCTGTAAATATCTAAGGAAAATCATGCATCTACAAACAGCAAAGCTATTAGGCAGGTGACAAATACATGTTTTCTAACACTATTCCTAGAAAAGCTGTATCTGACATCTGTTATTTATGTTTATTTTTATCTTATACATATGTTCAGATTGCTTTAGAAATGCCACCATAAATATAACCAAAGGTTTTTATCTCAGTAGCACCTCCTGGAGCAAATAAAGTTTGCCAAGGAAGCTGGCAAAATCAGAAGCTGCATCTACACAAACACTGGAGATCTGAGATTCATTTATCTTTACATTTTATACCTGACCCATGCTTAATCGCAGGATAGGAAGAAAACATTTCAAAGAAAACGTAATAAGTTTATATATAGTATATTCCTCAGTTTTGTTATGAAGCATATTCAGCATGTTCATCTTTTATACAAAGGTCTGTTGAATGCCAACTCCCAAAATATCAACAAACAACCTATTGAAAAGATAAAACTGAGATTTTTGCTTATTGTAGCAAAGGAGAATGCCACCTTAACAGAATCTTAGGATCATTTCAGAGAAAAAAATACAAAGATTAGATACTGAGATTTTGAAGTCCCTTGTAAGGCAGGTCTTTCAATGTGAAGACTTGGTTTAGATTGAGTAAAGATCATGATATAAAGTTGAACCTTGAATAATGTGGACATTAGGGCTCCTAGCCTCTGCACNGAAGCATATTCAGCATGTTCATCTTTTATACAAAGGTCTGTTGAATGCCAACTCCCAAAATATCAACAAACAACCTATTGAAAAGATAAAACTGAGATTTTTGCTTATTGTAGCAAAGGAGAATGCCACCTTAACAGAATCTTAGGATCATTTCAGAGAAAAAAATACAAAGATTAGATACTGAGATTTTGAAGTCCCTTGTAAGGCAGGTCTTTCAATGTGAAGACTTGGTTTAGATTGAGTAAAGATCATGATATAAAGTTGAACCTTGAATAATGTGGACATTAGGGCTCCTAGCCTCTGCACAGTCAAAAATCCATGTATGACTCATGATTCCCCCAAAATATGGCTACTAATAGCCAACTGTTGACCAAAACACTCACCAATAATATAAACACCTGATTAACACATATTTTGTGTTTTATGTATTATATACCATATTCTTACAATAAAATAAGTTAGAAGAACATGTTTAAAAAATCATAAGGAAGAGAAAATATNCATGTTTAAAAAAATCATAAGGAAGAGAAAACATATTTACAGTACTGTATTTATGGACATGATAAGTTTATGTCATCTGTTCACAAGATGAATCATCAGTCAGTACCTACATCAATATTGTCTTCTATGAATCAAAACACTGTAGACGTTATATATATTACTAACACTAGACATCAAAAATGAATAACGTAAAAAAAGAAGTTCATTATTATTTATGGGTGTAGTGACCCATGCATTGATAATGAAGAAACAGAAATACAGTTGTTTTATGGTATAGTGTAACCAGTATGATTGCTTCGTGGTAGCTCAGCCACACAATAATGAAGGAATTGTTATAAAACTTTTCTAGCATATAGTATTACAGTCATTTTCATCGTGCAATATTGAAAATATTGCTACTTTTTTAAAAAATCACTTACCTCTGATAATAGGCTGATATGCTGTTTCTCCAGTTATAAGAGAGAGAGTCAGGCATACTGTACAGTAATGTAATTCTTGGAAAGTAAAGTTATTAAATAGTAAGTAAATGAACACATTGTTAATTTTATGTTAAATATCACTCACCTTATGCTTACATAAAGATAGGCTGTCCACTTCTCTACACACCTTGCACATGATGTCCCAAATGACGACTGCTTAGGCGATGATGATGACACAAAGCTTTACACAGTGCTTGCTACACAGCTATTAGGTTTTCTCACAAAGACACATACATACACAACAGATAAGTTTATGAACTGTGTGGCATGATGATTACTTACTATTCATTGAGTGGAAATGGATCATCAGAAAGGTCTTCATCCTGATCATTTTCACATGGAGGAGACTGAAGAGGAAGAGGAAAGGTTGGTCTTACTATCTTGGGTAGCGGAAGCAGAAAAGATGGCGGAAGTGGAAGCAGAGGTGAGAGAGGCAGGCACACTTAGTGTAAGTTTGCAAAAGTACATCATAATTTCTCTTTGACATTTTTTTTTTGCTTTTTCTTTTCTCTAAAAATGTTTCTATATCTTGCTAATACTTCTTCCACCATCGCTTTCATTTCAGTGTCCATATCATAGAAGGATCCATGTCATAAAAGAAGTCAAACACATAGTCAGAAGCCTTCGGCCAGATTGTCTAATGTCAGTGTGTTTTCTGGCACTGGTTTGGAAGCACTCATCTCCATCAAGTCATTTTTTAAGATTTTATTTATTTATTTATTTGACAGAGAGATAGCCAGCGAGAGAGGGAACACAGCAGGGGAGNTTGTTTTCTGGCACTGGTTTGGAAGCACTCATCTCCATCAAGTCATATTCTTTTTTTTTTTTTTTTAAGATTTTATTTATTTATTTATTTGACAGAGAGATAGCCAGCGAGAGAGGGAACACAGCAGGGGAGTGGGAGAGGAAGAAGCAGGCTCCCAGCGGAGGAACCTGATGTGGGACTCGATCCCGGAATGCCTGGATCACGCCCTGAGCTGAAGGCAGAGCAGACGCTTAACGACTGCGCTACCCAGGCGCCCCCATCAAGTCATATTCTGTTAATTAGCTCTTGAATTTGTCCAAGAGCCATATCTTGAAACGGTTCACCCCACCCCCCCCTTTTTTTTCAATATCCGCACTCTCTTTTGTGATTTCTTTGATTGACTCTGTTGTAAATCCCATGAAGTGATGNGTTAATTAGCTCTTGAATTTGTCCAAGAGCCATATCTTGAAACGGTTCACCCCACCCCACCCCTTTTTTTTCAATATCCGCACTCTCTTTTGTGATTTCTTTGATTGACTCTGTTGTAAATCCCATGAAGTGATGCATAACATCTGGACATGGTTTTCTCCAGTAAGAATTTATTGTTTTGGACTTGATGATTTTCATAGCTTTTTCTATAATAATGATGGCATCTTCAGTGGTGTAATCCTTCTGGAGTTTCATGATGTTCTCTTTATTGGGGTTCTCTTCCATAGCATTGACAATCCTTTTCTTAGAGTACAATACATAATGAGCCTTAAAGGTCCCTATGACCCCTTAACCTAGAGCCTGAATTACAGACATTACATTTGGGGGCAAGTAGACCACTTTGATGCCTTTGGTATTGAACTCATTGGTCTGGGTGGTCAAGGACATTTTCCAATATCAAAAGAACTTTAAAAGACAGTCCCTTATTGTTAAGGTACTTCTTGACATCGGAGACAAAGCATCAGTAGAGTCAATCCAGAAAAAGAGTTCTTGTCCAGGCCTTATTGTTGCACAACCAAAAAGACTGGTGTCTGTCTTCTCCTCTCAAGGCTCAGGGATTAGCAGCTTTATAGGTAAAAGCAGTCCTGATCATAAACCCAACTGCATTTGCACAAAACAGTAGAGTTAATCTCTCCCTTCCTGCCTTAAATCCTGGTGCTTGTTTCTCTTCCTTACTAGCAAATGTCTTTTGTGGCATTTTTTTTTCTCCAGAATAGGGCACTTTTGTCTGTATTAAAAACCTGTTCAGGCAGATACCCTTTCTTCTCCATGATTTTCCTAATAGTATCTGGAAACTTTCCTGCCTCTTGGCCGGCAGAATCGGCTTCTCCCGTTATCTTAACATTTTTAAAGCCAAACCTCTTTCTAAAATTATCAAACTATCCTTTGCTGGCATTAAATTATTCAGCTTTAGATCCTTTACCTTCTTTTTGCTTTAAGTTGTCATGTAATGACTTCGCTTTTTCTTGGATCATATTAAAGTCTATAGGTATGCCTTTCTTACAGCAGTCATGCACCCACATAAAAGTTGCATTTTCAATACAAGATAAAAAGCTATTTCACAAAAAGTGCAAGGGTTTTTTGCCTGCTGCCATAGCTGCAGTGATGGCTTCATGAATTTCCTTTTCTTTTTTTACAATGGTCCTTATGCTGGATTTATTTATCTTGAAATGATCAGCAACTACGGTCCATATCAATCAATTCACCTTTTTCTTGTAATGTCATGACTTTTTTCTGCTTCTTGGGAGTAGTTCTAGCATTACTAGTGACACTTCATATGGGTCCTATGGTGTTATTCAAGTTTTACAGTATTGCACTAAAATGATATGCAAGGATGACGAGAGATCACTTGTCACTGCAAAATGCAACTTATTAGAGAGAGGTGAGATGATTAGCTCACACAGAGATGACTAGTGTCACGTGGCATTTTAAGTGGATACTCACAACACTTGAGCTCACTGCAATAGCAATGGGAAATGGCTACAGAATTATTATGGTAGTACAGTATGCATTACAGTTAATTTTATGCAGTTATAACTTAATACTACATTTTTACATTTGTTTACGTTTCTCTGAACTACAAATGGCACAGTGTATGGTCTGTAAGTGTTCGTGTGTGTAAGTTTTGATAAATTTTAACTATTTATAATTGATTTATGTATATTTTATGGTAGTAAATGATAAAATTGACTAGCATCTATATACATTTTATGCATTCATGACATTCCTAACATTTTCTTAAATTTTTTTCAATATTTCTAGGATACGTGGTTTGTCTGCAAGTTTTTTCATATTATGGTAAATCTCCAGAAAGTTTTTCAATATATTCATTGAAAAAAATCTGCATTTAAGAAGACCCACATAGTTCAAACCAGTATTGCTCAAAGGTCAATGTAATAGTTCAGCGTCAGTGGACACAGCAAGGTGAAGATATTGTAAGGAATCTAAAGAGTCTTGAAGTGTTAAATGTTGCTTGATGCTTTTCTATTGAAGAGTTTGATGGCTCTTCTAGGAAATTACTTGAATAAACACTAAAGCAATTCTCCATATTTATCTTCCTGGACAGGTGTTTTCTGGAATTACAAAGTTAAATTGATGAACATAGTGGAATGCCAAAGTCATGTTAATGTATAGTAAGCTGTGTAGTTGTTTTGATTCTCAGATCACTGCTAAAGGAAGGATGACTCTCCTTCCTCACAGAATATTGTCTCTGATCTGGCACTTCAGCTCTACCTTCTATGAATCTGTCTGCCTCTGGTATAGAATACGATATTAATAGTAAATCTTATGGGCCCATTCCTACAGTGTTTTTGTTTTTTTTGTAAAATAGGTCCTTTGATCAAATGATATTTCATGTGCAATTCCACATTTGTGGATCAGGCATTTTGTAATCCACAGATAATAGTGCTAGCTGAAATGCTGTGGATGGGGGGAGGGGGGCAAATCCACATTGGGAAGATTAACTATTCTTGTTAGGACAAACCATTGACCTTTGCAAGATGGAAGGAGACTAATTTAGTTGCTTTACACTCAAGTGACCAAGCTGTAGTCTACTTGCACCCAAGTGACCTCCTCAGGGAATGGTGCCAGATCTGGGGCTTAATGTTGGTTTCTGTTGCTGAAAGACCTTTTCTACTCCAGGCTTAACTCAAGGCTAGCAGCTTGATATTCCATCCAGCATTTTTAGGTGTGGGATGTGATGCTTTCACAACAAAAAGAGTCCTACCAGGTACTATGGGTTTTTTGGTTTTGTTTTGTTTTTAGCGGTAAATGGTACAACACAATTCTCAAATTTTGGACATTGCAAATGGCTAAAGAACATCATCCATGGCATGGCGAATTTTGAGTTTTTCAACTTCTGTAAGAGCAGAGATCTGCAAGAAATGGAGGGAGGCCATCCTATACATGAGTTCAGGACCAACGGTTCCAGAATTTCTGAAGTGTTTTATTTGTGGGTACATTTGGTGCCACTTACCATGCCCAGTGTGTTGGAGTGCGGTCTGATATGAGATCTAATTCCTCAGGTCTAATACCAGGAATGTGTGAGACATACACACACATACACACACACACACACAAACTTTTAGAGGAAAATAGTGTGTATTTTATAAAGAAGATGATGATGCTTTGGGCGTTAGAGAATAAGTACAAAATCCCACTCAGAAGGCATGGTTTAGTCTTGTCTTTTGTTGCTCATGATTTTCTTCTTTCATCCCCTGCCTCTCCCTAGCCACATTTCCCCCTAACACTGGGCCACTAAAACTCTTAAATGTAGGAAAAGTATATACTATCACATCAATTTCCTAATCCTTTTGAGCACTGGAGCAGTAAACATGGCATGGAAATAAGCCATTGCAGTAGGAAGAAAACAGACTCAGCCTCTTCCAGACGTAGCATAGATTGATCTGGTTATATACCGATGTAGTCATTTCCTATTGCCACTTTAACAAATTGTTACAAACTTAGTGGCTAAAAAAATACATATTTAATCTGTTACTCTAGAAGTCAGAATCCCAAATCAATCTGCCTACTCTGAAGTCCAGGTCTGAGCAGGGTGATTTGTCTTGGAGGCTCTGAGGTCAATTCATTTCCTTACCTTTGCCAGCTACCTATTATCCTTGGTTTATGGCCCCTTCCTCTATCTTCAAAGATGGCAGCATCGCATCTTCAAACTTCTCTCCTTCTCTTCTAATGCCTCCATAATCACATTACCTTGTACTTTCCTTGTAGCCAAATCTTCTTTTGCTTCCTTCTAATAAGGGTACTGCGATTATATTTAGGGCCCATGCAGAAAATCCAGGATAATTTCTCATCTCAAATTCTCAATTTAATTACATTTGCAAAGACCTTTCTGCCATATAAGGTAACATTCACAGATCCCAGGAATTCACATATAGATATATTTGGGAGACACTATTCAACCTACTACAACCAGTTATGAGCAGAATTGTCCAGTGGGCTCCTTCAATTATATCTAGTCCAGCTTCTCCTTATATAAAATTTGATTCATCTGTAACCAGCTCTTCAAATTGGAAGAAATGGCCTCTAACCAAACACAAACTCAGTAAAGCAAAGAAAAGAAACATATGCAAACTGTTGGATATGTAGCCAATGTTGGATGTATGGATAGAAGACTATTTCAAAGGTTTCATCCTTAGTTACCTTTGTAGTTCATTGACTTTGAGAAGGTTTTATAAAGAAAGGAAATACAGTGAATAGTTTGGAGTTATTTTTCTCAAACCACGAAATGTATTTCATTTATTGTGAACATCTAAATTAGTAGCTAAAGATAAAATTATCAATATCCTCTTTCTATTCTTAGTAATCAGTTTTCCTGACTGTAATTATAATTTTATTTATCCTTAATAATGTTCTCTAATAGTATGTGAAAGTGTTGTATATTGTGCTAAGTACAGAAAGACTCTATACTAGTATAAAATACAGGCAAGACTGACAATCTAAGAAGATAACATTAGCATATTAAATTCTTTCAAGATTTGAAACAGCATTAAATTTATATTCATTATATTACTGAAGTGAGAAGATACCTTTAAAAAGTTCCTGTCAATTATATACCAATGGAACATATGTTCATAAAGAGTTTCCAACTAAAGGCCATTATATACATAACTTACTAGTGGGTATCGTCACTGAGTATCTCATTGAATATCTGTTGTATTCTAAAGATACAACAGAAATGAGCGAGAAAGCAAACACACAGAAAAAGAAAAAACATGTTTTCTTGCATAAAGAAATTTATATTATATTTTAAGCCTGCAGAACTATAATACGTTTTCATATATACCTTTAATGATTCCAAGATTGCTAAGACATGGTCTATTATTAGAAACAAAGTGGTAAAAAAACACATAAAAAAGACAAACTATGAAAGCTAGTTATTACGGTATACTGAATGAGTAAATGAGTGAATGGATAGCAGTGCAAAAGAGTTTCCTACTTGCATGTGAACAAAAGGAAAGATAGTCTTTATTTACTTATTTATTTTCTTATTTAGAATTGTAGCTAGCATAATTAAGAAGCATTGCTTCACAATACTGGCAAACATTAATAGTTTAAACTTCACAGAATGCATCATTTGATTTCATAGTGACCTAGTATTATTCTGTAATATACCATGGGAGAGATTGCTAGCTGCTTACCAGATCCATTTCCTATTTAATTTATGAACAAAGTTGAGCTATTTTTCCTGTTTGTTTGTTTGTTTGTTTGTTAGTTAGATGAAGTCATATGACTTCGTTCTATCCAATGGAATACGAGCGAGGTATACCACTTCCAAGACTTCTACTTGGGATTCTTTTTGCCCTGTCCTTTTCAGTTGGCTTAATGTAGGTGGGCGAAATGATCTTGGAAGCCATATGTTGATGATGGTAGAGCAGCAAAATGGGAAATATGTGTCCTGTCTTAGAGAAGCACCGTCCACTGATCAGGACTTGAGGAACGTAGAAAATAAACTACTGTCTTGTTTATTAAGCCATCATACATTTATTTGTCACTGCAAGTATTACACTAAACAGAATAATTTGCAGTTGTTTGATTGAAAAAAGAATTACACAAGTAAGCACATTTTCTATTTAAAAGAAATTAGGCTGAATCAGTAGGTTATGTGGCAGGGTTTCAGGGTTCTTGTCTCAGAGTCAAAAGAATGAATCTTGAGGACACAAAAGGGTGAAGTGTAGTGAAAGTTTATTAAGCAAAGGTGAGAACAGAAAGGAAAGAAAAAAAGCTCTCTAGAATGAGAGGGGTTCTGAATGGGTTGCCACGGAGGGCTTTTAAGAGGGCTTTTTTAGTTGGTCTTTTTTAGAAAACTGACCAGGGAACTTGGTAACTATCTTGTCTATAACATTTGAGACAAACAAGCTGAATTTGTAAATATCGTGAACTGTCCCATCTATATTTAGAACAAACAAGGTGGATTTGTTATGTTCCCTTTTCTCTGGTAAAGATCTATAACATTTCTCCACATCTGGGATTTCTGTGAGCCTGGTCACATAGCCCCCTGCCTGGGCATAGTCAGGGCAGTCAGGGGCCTCCTGTCTCTCCCTGCCTGTACTTTAACCCTTTCCATACTCTTATAAATTATGCCTCCATCTTGAAAGAAATATAAAAGGATATTTCCTTTGTTTTTATAAAATTGGTTGAGGTAACAGAAATTAATAACTTTCTGAGATCAAAAACATTTAAAGTAACTTTGGGCAAAACAAAACAAAGAAAAATGGAGCAGGATGAAGACAAAATGTAAAAACTAAAGAACTTCTTACAAGCTGCCAGATGTTTCTAATTCTTTATTAAAACTATAAACCTGCCTCATTATTCCCTTAGACTATTTGCATACAAAGTCCTAATAGTGCTAGCCTGGGGTTATTAATTTATAAAATCCACCACTCTGAGCTCTTCCTATTGGAAGTTAATATTCCCAGAGTGCAGTGGGCGAGACACATTCTTCGAATGTGTAGTAGTAGCAGCCTTATTTTTTTTTATTAAGCTGACTTTCTAACCAGTGAGATAAGGGCTCCTTGGCTTAATCTCAAGTGTCTTTGAAATGTTAGAAAGCATTTATATAAGAAGACATTTTCAGGAAAAACACCACAGGGAATACATTTCTTAGTATATGCTGAAAATAACTTCAAAAAAATCACAGCTATGAATCAATGGAGATTGATGAAAGTATCAGGCAATGTAAACATGCAAACCCAGAAAAGGCATGTACAATGTGCCTCCTATTCATCAAAATGCTTCAGTTTGGGTAAAGCTTTTGTAAAAACTTGACTTAAAGCAATACCAATTCTCTTGCGCTATTTTAAGAGGAAGAAACATATTATGACCGTTGCTTTCAGTTGCTCAAGTGGAAAAAAATGTTACAGTGTCTAGTGGAGCTGCCATTTATCATCTCATAGATGTTAGAACAAATGAATAGAAATAAACAAGCAACAAGGAAAAAAACTAACATAATATATACCTAAAGAAAGAAGTTAATACGGTCTTCACACATGATTTCTTAAAGATTTTACAAAGTACTGATTTAGTCTTTTGAAAGTTGCCATTAACAACTTTGCTAGCAATATGCTAATCCCACTGCCTGGCAGATGGAATGCTAATGCTTTGGCAACTGGCAGGGAAGGATCCTCAACAAATTGCTTGTTACTTCATTGTGATTTTGAAACATCCTCTGGAGGATAACTGTCATTATACTCCTTAATGTTACATTATAACTCATAGATTCTGACATTGTTATTTAGCTGAAGCAGGGGGTTATTAGCCAAACTGCTGTGTTTTATCTCTTGGAGAATTCCAAAAAGCAAATTGATTAAGTAAGTAAGCTACAGCATGAGGACAGATCAAATTCCTCTGGTGATGATTGACTCTTAGACAAAGTATTTTTTGCTTGTTTGTTTCAAGTCAGTCTGTTTACCTGTATGTACATAATGAGTTGTATATTTACCCAAATGGTGGCTTCAAGACATACTTTTTTAAGCCATCTTTTGGCAAAGTATCAATGTCCAATGAACTGATTATTCAGGAGAAGCAGCTGTTTCAATCATCAGCAGCTCTAATTAGTTGATATGTGTGACTGCGCTGGCTTCATACAATATTAGCACATCCTGGTTGCTCAATAATTATTAAAATCAATTATGAATGCTCGAAATAGCAAAATGAAGAGGGCATTATTGGAGCAGCTGATGATTTGAGGAGATATTTTAGGCAAATTCCAAACTAATCATAATATGCAATATAGAAAGAAAGGAAGGAAGGAAAGGACAAGGAAACTTCCTCATTAAGAGAGCTAGTCAGTAGCATACTGGAGCCAGTTTCTACAGCTTGCAAGAGCTAATTGTTAAATTTCGAGGAGTTTTATGAGTCAGTTATTAAACACAATCATTATTTAAAAATAAATTACATAAATTCACAATGAAATTAACTATACTAAAATTGTAATAAAGTCATCACTTCCTAATTGTTTTACTACGTTTAACTTTTTTTATTCTCCTTGACTTATTTATACCTATTATATCAATAAAGGGGTGATACTGTATAATGGTGTTCAACTGCATGTACATCTCTTCCCAGTTCTGCACTCAGTAATGATTCATGAATATCGAAATTGGCCATAGCGGGTAGGCTCATGAAACCATGGAAATAAGCAAATGCTGCCATTTGATATTTAGATATTTGCAGATATTCATCATTCTCTTGCAAATATACAAGTCTATTTCAGATCCCTGTAAGCAAACATAGAATCTATATGCTAAATTCTGAGTTGGCAAATACCTGGAAAATCTTAAATGTCACAAGAGTTACAACTTAGTCACAAGTTTTATCACTGAATTTACTTGATAAATTATTTTGAAGTACATTCAGATAAGCACATTTGAATACATATCTTAGAAATCTTCAGCGAACAATTTTTTGTAATAAATATTGTAAAATAAGAGCAAGTCTAATAAAAGGTTGAAAGTTGTTCTTGATAGATAAAACCAACTGAATTTCTCAAATCATAGTAACACCAACCTTGTTCTGTAATGACAAAATGTTCATGAAAATGTAACAAGCTAACCGAAATAGCTAAAACTGATAATGTAGAAGTCCCATCTGGAGCAATACTTCTCTAATAGACACAGATGAAAATTCTTCAGACTTCACCACTAAGCTGTTATTATTGTTATTTAATTTCCCCTCCCCCCCTTTTCCAAGTTTTTATTTAAATTCCAATTAGCTAACCTACAGTGTAATATCAGCTTCAGGTGCAGGATCCAGTGATTCATCACCTACATATAACAGCCAGTGCTTATCACAAGTGTCCTCCTTAATACCCATCACCATTTATCCCATCCTCCACCCACCTGCCTCCATCAACCCTCAGTTTGTCCTCCATGGTTAAGAATCCATTTCTTGGTTTTCTTCTCTTTTCCCCTTTGTTTGTTTGTTTTGTTTCTTAAATTCCACGTCCAAGTAAAATCATATGGTATTTGTCTTTTTTCAGATCAATTTATTTTGCTTAGCATAACACTCTCTAGCTCCATCCACATCATTGCAAATGGCAAGATTTCATTCTTTTTTATGACTTAGCAATACTCCATTGTGTATATATACACATCTTCTTTATACATTGATCAGTCAATGGACACTTGGGCTGTTTCCATAATTTGGCTATTGTAGATAATGCTGCTATAAATATCAGGGTGCATATATCCCTTTGAATTAATATTTTTGTATTCTTTGGGTAAATACCTAGTGGTGCAATTGCTGGATCATAGGATATTTCTATTTTTAACTTTCTGAGGAACCTCCATACTGCTTTCCAGAGTGGCTGCACCAGTTTGTATTCCACCAGCAGTGCAAAAGGGTCGCCTTTCTCCCCATCCCTGCCAGCACCTGTTGTTTCTTGTATTGTTGATTTTCGCCATTATGACAGGAGTGAGGTGATATCTCACTGTAGTCTTGATTTACATTTCCTTGATGATCAGTGATGTTGAACGTCTTTTTCACATGTCTGTTGGCCATCTGGATGTCTTCTTTGGAAAAATGTCTATTCATGTCTTCTACCCATTCTTAAATTGGGTTGTTTTTTGGATGTTGAATTGTATTTTTCCTTCTTCAATAATCCTATAATTGATCTTAAATTCTAAATTCTGTGCACTGAACCTGTACAAAAATCTAAATTTCTTCACAATTCTTTTTGAATATTGTTCTAAAAAGTCTGATTTATTTAGTATTGTTCTGATTGTAAGCCTCTTAGTCATCATCTCTCTATAGCTTGGGAAAGAGAGAACTATATTTGTGATTTGTTCAGTTTAATTATCAAACCTACTAGATAAAATTGCACTCACTGCCCTTCCCTTGAAGTGTAAAAGTCCTTTGTTAGGTTAGCTTATTGTACAACTCCAAGGAATACTGTCACTTGCTATATTTCCCTGCCTTGCTCTTCTTACAACAGAGTGCTTGATGTTTCCTTAGCAACACTTGCTGCTCTACTCTGTTTGATTTTCTTCAATTTCAAAATTAATCCTCAACTAAATTGGCCAATACTATGATGTTTATTTTCTGTAAGATAATTTGCACTTCAATCAAAGATAACCAATCAAGTGGTGGCATAGAAAGCTGTTCTCTCTGTCTTTTTTCCTTTGGTCACTAACAGAATTTTTACATTGCTCAAATTATTTGCCTAAACTTTATTGTTTGAAGTAATTGGTACAGACTAGAATCAATTTTGGAAATTTTTTAAGGGGTTCAGGTTTAAATGTAGAAAAGTAAGAACGTATAGTAGCTAGTTTTCAAACATTGAAAATAAGTGGTGTCCTCCAAACGGTCTTTAAGAAATTGAATTTAAAAATACAATTATTGTTTGTCTTTTTGAAGTAATCATAACAATGTTGGATATTAATAATAAATGAATTTACTCTAATGCAATCCATTGAAAATGGAATCCTACTATCTGATTCCCCACCCCTCTTTTTGTTCCAACTTTACTCGGTATCACAGAGGCTACCCTCTGCTGAAGGCTGCATTGTTTCAGTGTTCTGTTTTTCTGGAGTTTTTTTGAAACCAGAGATAGGAATGCAAAACAAGTCTATTTAGGATGGATTGTCAAAACAACATCTGGGTTTGACAGATTTTGCTTAAATTGCTGATCGTTCAGCATTTCAAAATACTTTTAGTCCTTTTTTTTTTTTTAAAGATTTTATTTATTTATTTGACAGAGATAGAGACAGCCAGCGAGAGAGGGAACACAAGCAGGGGGAGTGGGAGAGGAAGAAGCAGGCTCATAGCAGAGGAGCCTGACGTGGGGCTCGATCCCATAACGCCGGGATCACGCCCTGAGCCGAAGGCAGACGCTTAACCGCTGTGCCACCCAGGCGCCCCTTTTAGTCCTTTTTTTAAACAAACATGAACTTTGTTACTAAGACATCATAGATAAATAAAATCCATTCTGTTCTTGCCTTTTCAAATGTGAATTAATCCAAAGACCCTTAAACAGAAAAAAGAAAAAAAAAAAAAAAAGAACTCTAAACCATACATTCACTGCATAAGGATCTAAGCTGTCTGGGTTCTAAATCTGTATTTCTGATCTTTCTTCCAGTGGATAAATCTAGTTAAGAAGTGTGTGTACGGGGGCGCCTGCGGGGCACAGCGGTTAAGCATCTGCCTTCGGCTCAGAGCGTGATCCCAGCGTTATGGGATCGAGCCCCACATCAGGCTCCTCTGCTACGAGCCTGCTTCTTCCTCTCCCACTCCCCCTGCTTGTGTTCCCTCTCTCGCTGGCTGTCTCTATCTCTGTAGAATAAATAAATAAAATCTTTAAAAAAAAAAAAAAGAAGTGTATGTGTATGTGTGTGTTAATTATTTTATGTGCATATTAATTTTAATTTATTGAAATAGAAAGAGAGATACTGTTGTGTTTGCATACTATAGTTTTCCATTCAACATGCAAATAAAATATAGTTGCTCTCTGAAAATATGCTATAATCATTTAGTGAGTATGAAATTGTAAGCACTTAATTCTCTGAGCCCATAAATACATGGGGTAAATCAGTAGTATTTTAGGTTTTTTCCTCATAGACAATAATATGAATATAAATACAGCAAAGATCTAACTTTTTTCTGCCTGGAATTAACTCATTCATCTGAATTTGAAGGTTAGTCAATAGAAGCTTCACAAACTGGAATGCAAAGAGAAAAATAATTTTAGAAAATAACAGAGTATACAAAAATCTGTGAGACAATTTCAGAAAGTATAATATATGTGTAATTGCAATACCAGGAGAAATGAGAGAGAATTGAGAAGAAATATTTGAAATAGTAATGACCAAGAATGTCTTAAAATTAATGGAGGACACCAAACCACGGCTGTAGAAAGCAGTATAAAGACCAAATTCCACACAGGTGAGCATATCATATTCAAACTGCAGAAAACTGAAGAAAAATAAATTCTTCTAAGAAGCCAAAGAAAAAATATATTTTACCTAGAGAAAGGAACAAGGATAAGAATCACTATAGACTTCTATGGTATAATAAAAAAATATATACATATATTTTTTAAAGATTTTATTTATTTATTTGACAGAGAGAGAGATAGCCAGTGAGACAGGGAACACAAGCCGGGGGAGTGGGAGGAAGAAGCAGGCTCGCAGCGGAGGAGCCTGATGTGGGGCTCGATTCCAAACACCGGGATCACGCCCTGAGCTGAAGGCAGACGCTTAACAACTGCGCCACCCAAGCACCCCATAAAAAAATGTATTTGATCTTTGTCCCTAGTTCCTGGCACACAACTCCTAAAACCTTTGAATTGTTCTCAGTGTTAGGAGCATCTTATTCATGCTAATGAGGTGACATATATATTATAGACATGTACACACATCTCTGTGTATATATATCTTATACATGTATACATATGTGTATATTTGTGTATGTATATATATATATATCTAAGCCAACCTTTCCCTTTGTTAATTAAGCACCGTTTATTCACATCTACTGCTTGTAACCTCGAAGTTCATGCATATGAAAAATGACAAATATTAGTGAGAGTGAATTATTAAGTTTCCCAAATAAGAATACTTATATCTGAATAAACATTGTCCTTTTAAATGATGTACTTGGGGGTTTATACATTTCTTCATCACTCAAATGTTTTGAGACTCTTCTTTTGCAAATTGCAAATAACTTACAATCAACACAGGAAATCAGACTGATTACATAACAGAACAGCCCATACAATAAATTACATATTAGTTTTTCAGCTAAAGACTACATACCTTACACTGATAACCCAGTGGACTCAAATGACAAGTTCAAATAACATTAAATATGCTGCCTAAAAAGTGAATTTTACCCTGCAAGATTTACCTGCATTGGACACATTTAAAGAAATGGACCATAAGTTTTTAAGATTAGTTCCAAAAGTAATTCTTAAGAGCAGCCATATTAAAATATAAATAGGACACACTTTGGCAGTGTCTGCCGACTATCTTCTCTGCTACATGCCTCTTTCATCCTCTCCTGGAGCCACCAAAATGTTTGCACTATATGATACCACCCATTTATAGGAAGTGAAGATCATTGGGACAAATAGATACATACCGGTGCTGGGAATTTTGAGGTGGCTACATTGTACCATGAGAAAGAGAAGCTGAGAAAGTTAATCAGGTAAAGCAACAACAACAAAGGGTGAGAGAGGGAGAAATATTATGTATTTCTGGTTCACAGAATTTTCCAGTTCATTATTCTAGACCTTACCTTGAACTTCGCCATATCCCTATCCTTAAGTTCTGTGAGTGCTATAGACTATTTGTGATCTCCCCAAATTCAGGTTAAACCCTAATGCCAGAAGTGATTTTATTTGGAGGTGGGTCTTTGGAAGGTGATTAGGTCATGAGGGTGGAGTCTTCATAGATGAAATTAGTGCCTTTATAAAAGAGACCCCAGAGAACACCCTTACCTTTTCCACCATATGAATTTGTAGTGAAAAGGTGGCCATTAATGAACCAGAAAGTGGGTCTTCACCAGACACTGAATCTGACAATATGTTGATCTTGAACTTTCCAGCTTCTAGAACAGTGAGAAATAATTTTCTGTTGTTTATAAGCCTGTTGGTCTGTGATACAGCACTTCAAATGGACTAAGACAATGATACATCCCAGCATAACATAATAAATCCTTCTTTTATTGCTTTAAGTAGTTCATATTATCAAGTTGTTGCCAAAGTGTCTTGATTAATCCTATCTTCTTACTGTAGGATTGCTACTCAAAATGTGGCCCATGGACAGATACTCATATGTGAAGTATTTGTTATTGTCAATAATAACTTAAGGAGCATGCACCGGATTATAAACCGATTACTTCATTAGGCATACTGTTTATGGTTCAGCCGACTTTTACAAAAAAATTTATAGCAAAAATTTTTTAAAGAAGGAAGCAATTAATTGATTTGTATTCTGGCACAAGTCTGTCATCACTTTGCGGGTCTATAGATAAGGAAATCACATAAAGAAATTGAATTAGTAATTTAAAACAGCCCACAAAGAAAAGTCCATACCTAGTTGCTTCCCTGATGAAGTCTGTCAAAAAATTTAAGAGGAAATACTAGTACTTTATAAATTCTTACAGAAAAGTGAGGAAGAGGGGATACTTCCCAACTTATTCTAAGAGGACAGCGTTATTCCAATACAGAAGGCAAACTAAGATGTTACGAGAAAATAAAACTAGAGATCATCTTCATAATATAGATGCAAAAAATCTCAATGAAATATTAGCAAACCAAATCCAGCAAAACATAAAAAGGATTATAGCATGACCAAGTGGGATTTCTTCCAGTTATGCAAAATCAGTTTAAAACTTGAAAATTCATGTTACATATCATATTGATAGAATAAAGGATAAAAACCACACAATCATTTTAAACAGACATGGGAGAAGTATTTGACAAAAGCCAATACCCATTCATGATAAACTCTCACAGAAAACTAGAAATAGAAGAGAATTTCCTCATCCTGATAAAGGGTAAAAATGTAAAGTTATGTAATCTTTAATGGTAAAAGACTGCTTTCCCTTATTGTCAGGAACAAGGTTGGGATGTCCACTCTCACCATTTTAGTCAACATTGAATGGGAGTTTTTAGTCATTATAAACAGGCGAGACAAAGAAATTAAATGCATCCAGATTGGAAAGGAAGAAGTCAAACTGCCTTTATTTACAAATGACATGATTTTAAAAAAAATTAATTCCAGCATTGTCAGCATACAGTGTTTTATTAGTCTCAGGTGTATAATATGTGTGATTCAACACTTCTGTACATTACTCAGTGCTCATCAGGATACGTGTGCTCTTAATTCCTTCATCTAGTTCACCCATCCACCCACCCATCTCCCCTCTGGTAACCATCAGTTTGTTCTTTATAGTTAAGAATCTTTTTCTTGGTTCATTTCTTTTTTTCTGTGTTCATGCTTTTTTTAATCTTAAATTCCACATATGGGTGAAATCATATGGCATTTGTCTTTCTCTGACTGACTTATTTCACTTAGTATTACACTGTCTGGATCCATCCATGTTGTAGCAAATGGCAAGATTTCATTATTTTATGGCTGAGTAATATTTCATTGTATATACACCACTTCTTCTTTATCCATTCAGCTATCGATGGACACTTGGGCTGCTTCCATAATTTGGCTATTGTACATAATGCTGCAATAAACATAGGGGTATATATGTCTTTTCTTTTTTGTATTCTTTGGGTAATGGAATTACCCAGCAGTGGAATTACTGGATTGTATGAGTTATATTTTTAATTTTATGAGGAAGCTCCATACTATTTTCCACAGTGGCTGCACCAGTTTGCATTCCCATCAGCAGTGCCTGAGGGTTCTTGTTTGTTTCTTCACATCCACACCAACACTTGTTGTTTGTTGTGTTTTTAGTTTTAGCCATTCTGACAGGTATGAGGTGATATCTCATTGTGGTTTTGATTTGCATTTCCCTGATGATTAGTGATGTTGAGCATGTTTTCATGTGTCTGTTGGCCATCTGTATGTCTTTGGAGAAATGTCTGTTTAGATCCTCTGCCCTTTTGTAAATTGGATTATTTATATTTTTGGTGTTAGTAAGTTTCTTATATGTTTGGGATACCAGCTCTTTATTGGTTATGTCCTTTGCAAATACCTCCTCCCATTCAGTAGGTTGTCTTTAAGTTTTGTTGATTGTTTCCTTTGCTGTGCAGAAGCTTTTTATTTTGATGTAATCCCAATAATTTGTTTTTGCTTTTGTTTCTCTCTGCTTAGGAGACATACCTAGAAAAATGTTGTTAGTACTGACTTCAGGAAATTACTGCCTGTGCTGTCTTCTACGATTCCTACGGTTTCAGTCTACATTTAGGTTCTTAATCCCTTTTGAGTTTATTTTTGTGTATGGAATAAGAAAGAGGTCCAGTTTAATTCTTTTGCATATAGCTGTCCAGTTGTCCCAACACCGTTTGTTGAAGAGACTGGGTTTGGTTTTTTCCCCCATTGCATATTCTTGACTTCTTTGTCTAAGATTAATTGACCACATAATTGTGGGTTTATTTCTGGGCTCTCTATTCTGTTCCATTGATCTATGTGTCTGTTTTTGTGCCAATATCATATTGTTTTGATTACTACAGCTTTGTAGTATATATCTTGAAATCTGGGATTGTGATACCTCCAGTTTTGTTCTTCTTTTTCAAGATTGCTTTTGCTATTCGGAGTCTTTTGCAGTTCTATACAAATTGTAGGATCCCTTGTTCTAGTTTTGTGAAAAGTGCTATTGGTATTCTGAAAGGGCTTGCATTCATGCCATGGCTTAACCCATTTTCTGTTTTACATATTTTAATTTGTTTCTTTTCCTTTTTTTCTGTTATTTTTGTCCCTTTGTGGCATCCACTAAGTGAATTTTGAAATCTGTAAAATTATCCATGTTACCTGACATTTTCCCATAGATTTTTCATCTTGTACTTTTCTATGTATTTTGAAAGAATCCCTCAGTTTATTCTTAGGCACCATTAAATAATTTTTCATAATGAGGAGGATTAATAACCCAAGTTTAGAAATCATCAATAAATATGAGTTCCCCATCTTTAAAATTATAATTTTCATTGTAGTGTTCTTGGTCACAGTCGCAAAATATACTTTCACTGCAAAAGGGGTTGGGATATAGTGATATATTAATGATACATACTTTATAAGAAAGTATGAATTTCTCACTAAATTTATACATGTCCCTTTTTTCCTCCTCCAAAGGCCCAATCATTTTTAAAATCATCTATTTTCATAATTACAAAACTCATTAGGAATATCACACATTTTTCATGTTTTCTTTTTGCATGCTAAGGAATGTGATTTTTTTTTATTTAACATTTTCTCAAAATGTAGATATTTTTCCTCTGAAACATTAAATATCTTTGAAATAAAATATAGTCCACTGGAAAACTTACCTTACTCAAAGCTAATAAACCTTAAAGACCATGCAAAATCAATTAAATTGTCTATGTCCTATGAAATAAATACATTATAAATGCAAGTGAGAAGCTACTTCCATTAATGATAAGCACAATAAATACAACAATGAAACTCATTGAACAATAATTATAATACACCTCTGACTGAGAACTTGCTGTAATGAAGTAGAATGTCAGAGGAAAAGTAAACCTTTATTTGAGAAATAAATTGTATATTCTGGACCCAACACTTCTATGACTCTAGGAAGTCCCAAGTGTTTTTCTGAATTAAGAGTAGAACCAATTAAAACATTTCCAGAACAGCATAGCATTTTTGTATGGGCTGTGATATTTGCATGTTTTTCATAGACAATCAAGAGGTAAGCCATGCAACAGGTGAATCTTTGTAACCTTTAGCAAGGTGAATTAACTGTTTCACCTCCTGAAACAGGATAGAATTATTTTATTTTATTTTTTTTTTAATTTTTTTTTAAAGATTTTTATTTATTTATTTGACAGAGATAGAGACAGCCAGCGAGAGAGGGAACACAAGCAGGGGGAGTGGGAGAGGAAGAAGCAGGCTCATAGCAGAGGAGCCTGATGTGGGGCTCGATCCCAGAACGCCGGGATCACGCCCTGAGCCGAAGGCAGACGCTTAACCGCTGTGCCACCCAGGCGCCCCAGGATAGAATTATTTTAAAAAGCTATTAAGTAAAACCATCCTGAATAAGGAGAGTCTTATTCAGGTTCCAACTGCAATGGCAATTTACTTATTCTAGTCTACATCATGTCTCACCAAGGTCTTCAGTATTAGCATCCATTAAAGACACATGGTAGGAGTAACATTATCAATATCCAAAGGTCTTTATCAAGATATAAGTCTTCATAAGGATATAAGGATAATTAACACATTAGACATAGAATATAAGACAAAGAGAAGACTGACATAGGGATCCAAGATTTTTCTTTTTACCTGAGCATCTAGAAGTGTTGGTTTGCCATTTATTGAGATTAAGTAGTCTGTAGAGGACAAGGTTTCCTGGCAAGATGGCCATAGTTGGATTCAGGAATGCTGCATATTAAGTAGCTGTATTATTCTTTACTGCAAACTCCCTCATATCAACTTCTGTGGAGACGTTAGCTATATAGCCTTTGGGATGCATCTCTTGTGGGAGAGATGCATCTTTTTTCTTCCCAAGAAAACTGGAAATGAAAGTAATCCAAAATGTCTGCCTGGGCAACTGGTCCCCATTGTAATTACCACTCACCTATATGACAGTTTTCTGTTCTCTATGATTAAGGGTTCTTAATTCATTTTTATACCAGTTGCAGTAATGGAGGTGCTAAGTTGTTTGAAATTAATTAGGTCTTCTCAGTTTTTCTGTTAAATATTTACTGCATAGGTAGTTCACGTTAAGGCCATCAAAACAGTGGGGGAAAATTACTCTTATACAACTTTCCCAAGCACATTTTACTTATTAAGAGAAAAATTATTGTTTTACATGTTAATAGAAGAAAAAACTGAGCTTCCAGTGTATTTAATAAAAAGTATATTATTTTATTGCTTTATCATTTGAAGACCTTACAAATTTAATGCCACTCAATATAATTTGGATATTACACCAGGAAATAAGAAACAAAATCAAACTGTATTTACTCTATTCATTTATACTGGCTTTTTTTATTTGTTTGTTTATTTATGAACACAACTGTATGAATGAAAAGTGAGCAGAAAATCCAATTAAAATGAATAAGTCATTTGTTTAATAGTAGTGGATGTCTGCTGAGGTAGTGAAAATTAGGGCTGAGAGTCCAGGGAATAAAAGATCTGAGAGAAAAATTTTGGATGTTGGAGTATAATATAATAAAATGTTCACTTTCTAATGCTCAAAGAAAATAGAAGCCCACTGAAAACTCTGTACACAGTGAAATATCACTCCAAAATGAAGGTAAATGAAGATGATTTCAGAACAACAGAAACTGAGGGAATACCTTTCCAGCAAAACTTTCCTTAAAAAAATTCTAGAGAGAGATTGTCAGGAAGAAGGAAAATGATCTTAACAGGAAACACTAAACCTGTGTAAGAAAAAGAAAGTTACATATGTGGGTTAATATAAAAGACTAATGACTATGCAAAACAAGAAAATGATATGTTATCTGGTTTGAAATATATATAAATTAACATATGACAACATAAAAGGTAAGGGGATAAATGGAGTTAAAGTTTTCTAAAGTATTCTAACATTAACAGGATATTGGCAAAACAATTGTATTTTACTGAATTAAAAATGTTATATGCTTTTAGCAATAATGGGAAATTGGTTAGAAAAATTAATTCTAGGGGTGCCTGAGTGGCACAGCGGTTAAGCGTCTGCCTTTGGCTCAGGGCGTGATCCCGGCGTTCTGGGATCGAGCCCCACATCAGGCTCTTCCGCTATGAGCCTGCTTCTTCCTCTCCCACTCCCCAGCTTGTGTTCCCTCTCTCACTGGCTGTCTCTATCTCTGTCAAATAAATAAATAAAATCTTAAAAAAAAAAAAGAAAAATTAATTCTAATAGACTGTAATAGACAAAGTGATAAAAGGAGCTGTATCAGTCAGAGTCTAATCAGGAAACAGAACCTACACCACTTATTTTAATGCAGGTGATTTATTAAAAATTTAATAAAAGAACAGGTATATCTCAATGTGTATTAATCAGAATTCTCCAGAAAAACAGAACTAGTGTTCATATATGTATCTTCTTCAGATATATGTTCTTATATATATCTTCATATATCCACATAGTAAACATATACAAAGCTTATGTATGCATATATAATTATATATATGTGTGTACATATATGTGTGGGAGAGAGAGATTCATTATAAGGAATTGGCTCACATGATTATGGAATGCTGAGAAGTCCCCTAAGATCTGCCTTCTGCAAGCCAAACACCCAAGAGAGCTATTGGTATAGCTCCAGTGCAAGTGTAAAGGTCTGAAAACCAGGAGAAGTTTCTTTCATTGGTTTAAGTTTCAGTCAAGCATAGGAAAAGACCAGTGTCCCAGCTTGAAAAGAGTCAGGCAGAAAACTTCTCCCCTTATCCTACCTTCTGCTTTACTCGGGATAGTAATAGATTACTTGAAGCCTGTCCATACTGAGGAGGGCAATCTTTTCTTAGTCTACCAATTCAAATGTTAATCTCATTCAGAAACACCCTCACAGACATACTCAGAATAATATCTAATCAAATATTATCTGGGTACCCATAGTCAAGTCAAGTTGGCACATAAAATTAACCATAGCATGATGAGTATTCTCATACCTCTATTATAACTTTCATGAGAGATCAACTAATTGCAAATGCCAGGCAGACATTTACATACCTAGAGTCTTCATAAATTGATCTGTACATATGCTTATCAAACTAGTTGTTTGATAAGTATTCTCAAAAAATTAATGACTATTATTTTGCTCACAGATTAATACTGAGAAGTTTTAATACAAGGGCTTCTAAACCATTGAAAATAAATGAACTATAAGGCCTCTGTCATGTTTCCCTGGCTTTGGGATCCTCTAGAAATCTTATGAATAGATGTTAGCTTTGAATATTTGATAAATGACTCTTTGGGGACAACTTAATGGAAAATAAAGAATTTAAATTTAATCAGAAGATTAATTTTAACAAATTTACTTTTCAGTAAAACTGTTAAAATATTTTTTCCAAAGTTCTGAAACTCTTCAGTCACAGTTGTATCTTTTTTTTTTTTAAAGGTTTTATTTATTTATTCAACAGAGATAGAGACAGCCAGCGAGAGAGGGAACACAAGCAGGGGGAGTGGGAGAGGAAGAAGCAGGCTCATAGCGGAAGAGCCTGATGTGGGGCTCGATCCCATAATGCCAGGATCACGCCCTGAGCCGAAGGCAGACGCTTAACCGCTGTGCCACCCAGGGGCCCCGACAGTTGTATCTTTCTTATAACACAGGCAAATTGTGTTCTTATTTTATAGTGTCATTATTTTCTTCACAACAAAATAAGTGACTTCAACAAAACATAAACTTAAAAAGAATTCTACAAGAATTTTGGGGGGAAATGCAGTAGTAAAGAATTACAAGAAAGTGTACTGTAATGACCTTAGGCCTGTCACACCTTACAGTGACTCACTTTTTCCACCAACTAAATAGGAGCTATTTACAATGGTTTTTACCTGCAAATGGAATATTAAAATAAATCACATGCTATGAAAAGTGTCCATGAAATCTGTTTGAGTAGGATACTTAAATGTATTTTACTTAAAACTAATTTATTTATAATCAAAAATGAAACTAAAATTATTCTGTTGTCCTTGAACACCTACAATAAAGTGCATGTTTTCGTAGTTAAGCATTAAAGTCTCATTAGCTATCATTAAATGCACCAGACATCATACCACTAAGCAAGTGTCAAGTATAATGGAATAGTTGTGTTTCTGCCAAAACAATTTTTTTACCATTATTGTTAATAATCCACATTTTGTTTAGTAGAGTGTTACCTTCATAGGACAGTAACCATTTCAGATACATTTCTCAAGGTTCCATAAAGATGAAAAAAGAAGGCATAAATAATAATTTCTATTATACTCTTCAGGGGCATTGAATAGCTGAGATGAGCAGGAACTTCTAGCAGAGTCTTCTAACTAGGATAACCGTTTTCTTACTTATTTTTTTGCCTTAATCATGCAAGGCTGGCGTATTTCTTTTTCTATATATTACAGTCTTGGGCTACGTTGTATTTTCCATGACTTTAAGATTGAATAGAGAGAACACAAAAAATGAGCTTACCTTTTGCAAACATCTGAAAAAAAAAAAAAGTAGAGATTTAATTTAGCATCTTAAAAAAATGACTTCTGGACAATGTCTGCTACTGTGAGGAAAACCTATCCTGATCTGCAGCTAGAAATACCTTCCCAGTCAGCTTACAGGTGTTTAATGTTCTGACTAAAATTGAATAATAATAAAGCTAGAAAGTGACATTCTATAGGGTAATAATGGTATATATTTAAATGTAAAACTCTAACCATTTTATTGTAAAACAGAATAAATCTGGAATGCAGAAAAGGATTTAGCTATTCTGTCCGGAGCTGAGCTGGAATGGAACATGAGTGAGGTGAACATATGTCCTGTTTTTCCTGGGGCATTTTAAGTTAATTCTGATGCCCCAGTGTAAATATTAATAGTATCCTCTCTTACAAAAGTATCCCAGCTTGTATGATAAAAAATATTCGTGGACCATGCTAAGGACCCAGATCTATTTGTCCTGTCTCTCCTTTCTGTATGTCTCATGGCATTTTCAGTCAACACTCCTGGGAAATGTTCTCTTCAGATACATTAAAAGTAATCTCATCATAAAGATTTGGGACATCATACATTTTGATGTCCCTCATCGATGCTCCCATAGCAACTAGCACTCCCCTCTAATTTATTAACAGAAGATTGTAATAGCCTCTTTACCTACCTTTCTCCTACAAAAAAGTCTGAATCCCCTGGTGGCATCAGGGGCATTATTAAATATTGTATCACAAGGATCTGGCACAATGGCTGGTAGAATAAGATCTCCCTGAATGTCTGCTGAAACTGTGAATGAGGTCGAGTGTATTTGGGGTTAAACATATAATTGTCTCTTACCTCATTTTTATACAGGTTACCAAGCCATTATCTTGTTGGCTAGATACTGATTTGCATCAGGTAAATCTTTGCCTCATGCTCAAAAAGAGTCAATTGACTTTGAAGTATTTGTACTGTTTGTTTATTTAGTATTGTTAGATAAAGCTGTTGAGGTCTCTTTGAAGTATTGACTTTCAAAGCAGGTTTCTAAATATGCACAAATTTTTAACTAGTCATTCTCCATTTCTTCAAAATAGTCAGCTTTTTAAATAACTCTTACCTTAGAATGGGGGAAGGAAACTGCTTAGGAATATTCACTTGTTATGGCCAATTGTCAAAGGTGATTATGCAATGTACATATGAAATTAGATTTATCCTATCTGCATTTAAAAGAAAACTACACTTACTACTATTTGTCACACAATTATGAACTCTGTTTATATCAGAGGAAAGTGTGACATAGGCAGAATTTCACCCAGAAGTTGATATTACTATACAAACAACCAAAAATTTTTATGAAAAGTAAATCTTCAAAACACATTCAAGAATATGAGACTAAACAGTCTAAGACAAATACCATATGATTTTACTCATAGGTGGAATATAAAAAAACCCACAAATGAATAAACAAACAAACAAAAATATAAATATAGAGAACAAACGGATTGAAGGTTGCTAGAAAGGAGAGGAGTAGAGGGATGGGCAAAATGGGTGCAGGGGAGTGGGAGATAAAGGCTTCCGGTCACAGAATAAAAGGCACAGCATAGGGAATACAGTCAGTGGTACCGTAATAGCACTGTGTGGTGACAGATGGTGACTACACTTGTGGTGACCATAGCACAATGTACAGAGAATTTGAGTTGTACACCTGAAACTAATGTAGCATTGTGTGTCAACTATACTCCCAAAAAAGAAAGGATGTAAGAGACTTCAGTTTGATGCTATCATAAGACAAAATCGGAAACAGAAAATAGCATCTTATTAGATAAAAAAACCTCACATGTATATGATTTAAGAATTAAAGTGAACTATTTTCCTTTTTACCTTTGTTTTATTAGCTTGAAAATCCTTCAAAATATTTTGGGACATTATGTGAACATCACAGGCTCTAGATTTCCTCTAGGGCTATAAAACAAGTATTAACCAGTTTTGAAATAAAGCTTTAATGCTACATGATTCACTTTTCAACCTCTCAAGTCAGTGAATCTTGGACATGGTATTTCAGGACATGATATTGCATCATTTGTTACACAAATGCTCTTGAGCTGTGGTATGTTTTGTTTTTGTTTTGTTTTGTTATTCATGCTTTGTTTCATAACAGGGCTTTCTGAGCTCTCTCAACTTAGGTGAGGTTTCTGTGGCAGAACTCAAATCTGAAGCAGGTTGGAGAAAATCTTGAGTATAAGCCTATACTGAAATTTAAAAGCTTTGGGCTGAGGGTGACTTGCTGGTTATTTATTTTACTTTTAAAAGTTATTTCTTTGTGCTGCTAATATTTAAATATAAGGAGACTCCCCATACAAAAAAAAAATCTGGACTTGCATTTCAGAAAATCCAGCAACGCTAGGCCAGTTTCACAGGATGTACCTGGATAGAGCTGAACTTCAGCGGCCAGTTAGCTAGTAATAGTTTCCCTTCTGGGCCTACTTCAGCCCTGTATGTTACATTATGGAATCTGTAGGCATTTGAGGTTGCCAATCTTGGCCATGGTTGAAAGTATTTGTTCTGTTCCACCGAAACGAGTGTTTACCTTGGAGGAACATGCAGACATAGAGAAGGGCAGAGTTTTTCCCCAAGCCCAGGAAAAAGCATACTTGATTTCACCAGGGCTTTGTATCACTCATTAATTGTGTCTCAGATGGGGTTGCCAGACTTAGCAAATAAAAATACAGGACATTCAATTACATTTGAATTTCTAATAAATAATACATATATCTTAAGTATATACTATCCAATATTTTCAGTATAATTTTAAAAAATGTGCTCTTTATCCAAAATACAAATTGAACTTGGCATCCTGTATTTTTCTTGATAGGCCTAAGTAAGCCCTAGGAGATCGCCAAGTCCTCAGAGGAAAATGGTTAAGTTAATGCGCCTAGGGGGGTTTGACTTCAGTTACTGAAATTTTGCCCACAATGACAAAAGTTCTTATCCCAGAGTGGACCGAATCATGTGTCTTTAAAGGACCACATAAACTTGGCAGAGAAGGTTCTTATCAGTGACTGTGATGGTTTGAATGAAGGAACGTTCTACATTTTCCAGGTGCTTCTCTAGAAGATCCTCTGCTGCCCTAAGAGAACAGGATTGAATTTCCTGCCTGGAAGGGTATGTCTTAATGAAATTTAATTTGATGGAAAAAAATAAACAGACATTTCTTGTATACTTGAATGTGTATATCAGGAGTTACTTCTGAAGCATAGAAATTGTATCTTTTCTGGGAAATTATCACAGCATAGCTACACTATCAATTTGCTGTATTCCAAACAGGTATTATTCAATGTACTAGTTCAGATTTGATTGTGATACTACCTAAAGCGAATACTCAAACCAGTGACTACTTTACATCATATCCTTTCAGTGAGTCACACAGGAACACTAATTCTGCCACTTAAAAAAATCGTACTGACAGTAAACCTGTATGCTTATTCAAAATCAAACTTACCAGGTTGGATAAATGAAATATAAAGCAAATGAAATATATAGCAGATATATAAAATAAAATATAAAACAAATGAAAATATATAAAAAATAAACAAATACGTTGAACTAGAGCAAAGACATGCTATTAAGTCACACTGCATCACAGCTTAAAGTAATACCAAGCTAGCAATCTTTACTCGTTTATCAGTGATAGAAAGAACATCTATAACATTGTCTGGTGAGATGACACATACACACCATGCACTCTCTGTATCGACAGACACACCTTCATTATAGGTGGTGTGTACCATAAGGAATTATACATACTCAAGGTACATTTTAAATATCCATATAATGGAATTTCATATATAAGCAAAATGTTGACATGTCTCTGGAAAGATGCATTGATGGGTTTTGCAAAATGGGTAATGCATTTGAATGCATTTGAATGTAATGCCCTAGGGCATAAATAGCTGGCAAATTTCAGCCTTGCTTTGTAGAGTAAGTATGTTCTTGGGGCAAATAATGTAAGCGGATTTTATGTATCTGTAAACGGAGTGTTTTAAATTAAATTTAAAATATATATATATGTATGTATTTAGCTTATACATATATATGCATATATACATATATATATATACACACACACACACACACACACAAAAGGAACACAACATTTAAAGGGGTCTACAAAGCCTTTGATCAGTCTTTTAAAAATAATTGCCCCTGATTTGTTATATAATATTCCCTCAATTCTCAGTTGTACTTTTTTTTCACATTTAGCATTTCTGTAATCAGGATAGTCTTATTTTTTGGTGGGTGTATTGAATTTACTGCTTAATTTCACTCCAAGAATCTATTAAATTGATGATATATATTTAGCAATAAATGATTATTGTATATAGAGGGTAGGAAATTTATGTTTACCTAAAACAAGTTGGCTTAAAAAAAATCACAAAACTATTAAGCCTTTGGTGCGGTCTATTGATCTTCAAAGTCTTGAAAAACTTAAAGCCTTTTAAAACTTTTCTATTACAAAACAGTTCTGATATAATACATTTCTGTATCTGATCAGATTTTACTGTTATCTCCTAATGAAATGGATCATTCATTAAGTGAGTCTCTGCCTCAGATTGATTTGACAGCCAAAATGCTAACATAGCGTCTATCATGTAGAGAACACAAAATGTGAATCCTAAATTAAATCATCTTGAGAGAAGTAGGAAAAAGTAAAGTCTACATTCTGATTCCATTTTTGACTTGTGCTCTTTTTTCCCTACCTAAGGTTGCCAAATGTGTATCCGTTTTCCCACATAACCTACCAAGAAATGACTCAGAGAAGTCAGCCCAATATGACCTATAAAATCCCTAAAATTAACTGGAGCTAACGTTTTTGAAGATTTATTAATCTTATATTATGGGTTGCTATTATTCCATGACTAGCTGTAAACTTAGAATTTAGGTACTCTTGAAATGGTCCATGATAAATATTACCAGCAATGATATTTCTCCTAGAAATATTTCAGGAGTAGATTGGGGTGCTAAAACACTTCCACATGTTGTAGGGCATATTGTAATCACCACAAATGTTGTTGAAATTTTAATGAAAAAGAGGTCCTTTTCTTTGATGCCCAAATGCCATCTCAATAACTTTAATAGAAAAAGCAAATTAGTAGTCGACAATAATGTTAAGTGTATTTAAAAATTTTTGATTGATTAAGAAAAAGGAGAAGGAAGTGGCATTTGGAGATAGTGCTGTTAATATATGCTAAGTGAACTATGGATGTTGTTACGGGTGTAAGTAGGAGGCGTGAACCATAAGCAAGCACTGTCAGTGTGGTATTATGTATATGCTTTCTCTGAAAACAGAAGAGGAATTGAAGCTAGGCTGAAATCAGCATGAACTAAAGAATTCTCCTTGCAGCTTGCTCAGAGAGAGTTCACTTGTGTTCCTGTTCAATGTAATCAGTAGCCCCTTCTTTGTAAATTAAAAATAAATCCCCTTTGCATACTAATGTTAAAAAGAAGAGAAAGAACACCCTATCTTTCTAAAATGTAATTAGGCTTTCAGTATGTTTCTTTCAACATCTTGTCCCTAGAAACATGGAAATGAAGGGGGAAAGCTGTCATACTCCATTGGTCCAATTGGTAACAATTTGAAAGTAAGTTCTTAGCTAATTGAATTGGCCCCCAGCACCAAGTAAATTTACAACTGTGAAATTCCTCTACTAATTCAAGTCCTTTTAAATTTTACAGCTCCAGAGAAGTTTTAAAAAGTTAAAAAAGAGTGAAAAATTTTGAAGGATCATTATTTCACATTGGGATATATTTAAAAATTCAATTATTAATACAGAAGAGGTACTGAAATAAAAATTGGGAGAGTAGTTTTGTACACCCCAAATTTATACAATTCAGAGAGCTTGAGAAATGTAACTCTCAATGTAAATTTCCATAAGGCTATTTCTGAGAACAGTATTCCTTCATAATATTCCTCTTTGGGAAAAATCACATTGTCAAAATGTTTTGGGCACTACTGTATTCTTTATCCATTTGACAGTAAGGAAACCTGTTAATAACCTGTTCAACATGACTTTTCCAAATACTTTTAATCTATATGTTGATGATTCTATATATAATAATAATTCTAAGCATTAGTAGACTTAATCAGCCCCTTCTTTTTGGAAAAATATTTTTTCTTGGTGTCAAGGACACAGCTCTTTCTGGTTTTCCTTCTCCCTCAGCACAGACCCTTTTCAGTCTCATTAACTGGATCATCCTCCATTTCCTGAAGTATAAAAATGGGTCACTCTTCCTCACTACTTGTACTTAAGCCTCAGGTGATCTCAAAGAGTTCTACACATTAAGTAGCATCTATTAAAAATATGAGACCAGTATTTATATATCCAGGGTAAAAAATCTTCTATGGTCAAGACTGGAATGTTTAATAGACACCTCAGTCATATTATAACTAAACTGAAATATCGTCATCTCCAAAATCTGCTTTTTCCCCAATTTCCACAATATATTTTTTATTAAGTTAATTAGCCAACATAGAGTACATCATTACTTTTTGATGTCGTGTTCAGTGGTTCATTAGTTGTGTATAACACCCAGTGCTCATCACCACACGTACCCTTCTTAATGCCCATCACTCAGTTACCCCATCCCCCCACCACCCTCCCTTCTGCAACCCTCAATTTGTTTCCCGGAGTCCAGAGTCTCACGGTTTGTCTCCCTCTCTGACGTCTTCCCATTTAGTTTCACTCCCTTCCCCTATGATCCTCTGCCCTATTCCTTATATTCCACATATTAGTGAAACCATATGATAATTGTCTTTCTCTGCCTGATTTATTTCACTTAGCATAATCCCCTCCAGTTCCATCCATGTTGTTGCAAATGGTAGGTATTCATCCTTTCTGATGGCTGAGCAATATTCCATTGCATTTGTGAACCACATCTTTATCTATTCATCTGTTGAAGGACATCTCATCTCCTTCCACAGTTTGGCTATTGTGGACATTGCTGGTATGAACATTGGGGTGCATGTGCCCCTTCTTTTCACTACATCTGTATCTTTGGGGTAAATGCCCAGTAGTGCAATTGCTGGATCATAAGGTAGCTTGGTTTTTAACATCTTGTTAATTTACACCTAACTGGTGTAAGGTGGTATCTCACTGTGGTTTTGGTTTCTATTTCCCTGATGCCAAGTGATGTTGAGCATTTTTTCATGTGTCTGTTGGCCATTTGTATGTCTTCTTTGGAGAAGCGTCTGTTCATGTCTTCTGCCCATTTCTTGACTGGATTATTTGTTTTTTGGGTGTTGACTTTTAGAAGTACTTTTTTAAAGATTTATTTACTTATTTTAAAGAGAGAGAGTAGCGACGGAGGCGGAGGGAGAGGGAAAGAAAAAAGAGTCTCAAGAAGGCTCCATGCTCAGCAGGGCTTGATTTCACGACCCTGAAATCACAACCTGAGCTGAAGCCGAGAGTCAGATGCTTAACTGACTGCACCACCTGGGTGCCACCCACAGTTTTCTTAACCATAGTTTCTTCCATCACTCTCCATTAAAATGTTAGGGTTAAAATAAAACATCTGAGTTCAGAAAACTAATTTCAGCTCTACAGTCAAAACACATCCTATATCTGTTGACTTCTAAAGAAGTTCTTTGCTATTACCTCATCCAGTCACTACCTGCCTGAATTATTGCAGCTGACTCCCAGCTAGTCATTTTGCTTTCAGTTTTACCCCAGTGCAATCTATGTAGAAGAGACAGCGTACATCTTTTAATATATAAATTGTTTATTACTCTCCTAACTCAACTATTTGAAGGCACTAAAGAGTAATCAAAGTAGGCAGAAAATCAGATGTCAATTCTTCAAAGAAGAAAACTACATTAGACCAGTCACGTGTATGTGGCTTTTTGCCTGAAGGTACTC
This sequence comes from Ailuropoda melanoleuca, assembly GCF_002007445.2. Lineage (NCBI taxonomy): Eukaryota > Metazoa > Chordata > Mammalia > Carnivora > Ursidae > Ailuropoda > Ailuropoda melanoleuca. The sequence goes on from NC_048219.1 coordinate 154,282,116, forward strand.
CCTTTAGTGGAAAGTAGTTAGAAACGAAAGCTTCAGTGCTGAAAAGGAAATTTATACCTTTAGTTATATTAGAAAAAAAAAGTTTTAAGTATAGGATCGAAGTTAAGTTGCACACTGAGAAGTTTGAAAAAGATGACCAGGTAAACCCAAAATAAGTAAAAGGAAGAATATAATTACACAGATCTGTTAAATAGCAAATGGATAATTAATAGAAAAAATAATAAAATTAGTAGTTTACCCTTTAAAACTAACAAACCAGTAGCAAAACATATCAAGAAAGGGGAGGAGGAACAAATACTGATAATAGAAATGAAAGAGAAATAACACTATAGATCCTGAAAACATCAGAAGAGTTATAATAAAACATTATAAACAACTCTAAGATAACATATTCAGTGACTTAAATAAAATAGTTGCTATTTTTTAAAAGAATAGATTATAAAATCTGACAAAAGTAGAATTGAAAATGTGAAAACTCTGTATCTACTGAAGAAATGGATATATTTTTAAAAAATGTTCCCCTAGTAAATTCCAATCCCAAAATATTTTCCAAGTGAAATGTATCAAGCATTTGTTTAAGAAAAAATGCCAATCTTACATAATTTTACCTTGTTTCTGAAAATAAAGGAGTAAACATTTCCTTATCATTTATTGAGGGCAGTTTATCTCAGACTCAAACCAGAGAAAAACATTTGCAGAAAAGAAAAATCGTAGAAAAACATTCCTTATGATCACAGATATAAAAATCTATAACAAAACATTGGCAGATTGACTTCAATAATATGGTAAAAGGAAAAGTCATTATGACCGTGTCTGTTTGTTCCAAGAATGTAAGGTTGGCTAAACATTTGAAATATCAATCAATATAATAAATAGTATTAACAAATTAAAAGAGAGAAAACATATTGTCATTTCAGTAAGTGCAGAAAAAAGCATTTGATAAAATATGATGCCTATTTAGGATAAAACATTTCAGAAAACTAGAAATAGAAGGAAACTTTCCCATCCTGATTGGAAGGTAATATGGTCGATAAGTATAAATGACTGAACACTTTACTTTCCCCCTCAGAATGAGAACACGGCAGGGAAGTCCATTTTTACCACTTCTGTTCAACATTTTTCTTAAGTCCTAAGCAGTGCAATAAGAAAATAAGATAAAATAATAAAGATTGTGAAGGAAAAGATAAAAGTGCATTTGTAGAAACCATAATTATTTATGCAGAGAATCCTGAGGAATCTACAAAACAGTACAACAGCAATTAAGTGAATTTACCAAGTTTCAAGGTGTAAAGTCAATATGCAAAACTCAACTGTGTTTTATCAGCCAATATATGAAAAATAAAAATAGTCATTTAAAATAAGATAGAGAAAAAAATTTTTTTAAAAAATATGATAGAAAATCATAAGGTACTCAGAAAAAGTTTAAACAAAGTTGCTGACTTCAAAACATAGCTAAATGAAATATAGGCTATATTCAAGAATTAGAGATTTGATATTGCCAAGATACTAATTTCCAAAAAGTACATAGAAATATAATGAAATTCTAGTCATGATCCCAGTGGACTCTTTCCTTTTTTTTTTCATTAAAGGAAATTGGAATGAGGTTTCAAAAATATATAAGAAAATGAAAAGACAAAAACAAAAAGCTAAAATAGCCAAAACAATTATGAAAAGTAGAAAAACATTGGAAGACTTACATAACTAAATTTCAAGAATTACTGTAAAGCTTCAGTAATCAAGACAGTGTGTTTTTGGCATAAAGATAGAAAAATGGATCAATGAAACAGAAAATAGAAAAGGCCTAGAAGCAAAGACAAATCACTAGCAAAGAACATAACCTAGAGCAAAGGTGAGTAATCAGAAGCCCATAGGCCAACTCAGGTCCACTGCTGGTTTTTATATGGCCTATGAGCTAAGTAAGGTTCTTAATTTTAAAATGGTTGATAGGACGCCTGGGTGGCTTAGTCAGTTAAGCTTCCAACTCTTGATTGGCTAAGGTCATAATCTCAAGGTTGTGAAATGGAGCTCCATTCTGGGTGGGGATCCTGCTTAAGATTCTTTCTCTGCCCTTCCCCTTTCCCCCCCAAAATAACAGATAATAAATAAGGAAAAGAAAGAAAGTGGTTGAAATACATGAAAAGGAGAATATTTTGTTACACAAGAAAAAAAGAAATAAAGCTATTTTTTTTCAAAATTTTTAACCCATGCGAAATGGTTCATCTACAACATAAATCTTTATGGTTGATATTATGAAATTAATTGGAACTGTTGTTCCTGAATAGAGAGCATTGGTTAAATATGAGAAGATAATTATTGCCAGCAATACAAACTGGCTTTTATTTTCATAAGGCAAGACATTTATTTTGAAATCCAGGAGCCTTTCAAAGAAAAACAGCACAGCAGAACTAATGATTTCTGGGAATACCACCTAATTTTAAAGATATTCATATAAATCTCTGGACATTTCATGGTTTTAGAGGGGACCATTCCAGGATAATGAGCTATGAAATGGCAAATATTAATCTCTACTTAATCTTTCAGATAGAAAATTATTTCCCTTAGGCATTTGATACAGCTAGATAGCAACTGACTATCCCTGAAGTAGGTTTGCAAATGACTATCCCTGAAGTAGGTAATATTTTGGATTTTTTTTTTTTTGGAAAAAGCCTATAACTTCGTGATTTCACTTTTAAAATATGGCATAGAGCCACAAGGCCAGAGAGGAAAGATCAAGGTCTTTTAAAGTACACAATTTTCACATTTGCATTTCAAATCCACAGAAAGCACACCAAACCTAGCAAAGCAAAAACAAAATCAACATCACTATCTTAAGCACCGTGCCTGATAAATGATTGTATTAGGCTAAAATATTTTAATTAAACATTTATTCTTACAGTTTTTATTCATTTCTTATGAATGCATTGTTTAAATCTCCTCTCAAAAGTAGGAAATTGAAGCTACCTTTTATTTACTGCCATTACTTAGCTTCCATTTGCTGTTCGCTAATCTCAGATTCTATAATTTGATGTGATTAGACGTCTATTGATGTCCTTGGGGAGATGCTTGTTTTGAGAATTAAGTACTTGGGTGCACATTATTAAGAATAAAATAGTAATCCTCTAAACATGCGTTAGTCATGATAAAGAAATCTGTCTTCCCATTGATCCCCAGGCAATTAGTTTTCAGTGGCTGGTTCATCTGTCTATACTGATTCTCCTTCATCTCTACTGCAGTTTTGTGTGCTTCACCCCTAAACCTGAAAACTTTGTTGTAAAAAGAATAATAATAAACAACTTAAAAATTTTTTTAAGTATTTTTTTCTTTTCTCCTCCTTCTACTCTTCCACTTCCTCTTTCTCCTCTTCAGGTTCACAGAGTTGAGTTAATTCCATCAAAATATTTTCATCAGTGCATTCAGGACTCTGGCTTTATATGATGTTTTACCATCATAGTGTATCCCCCTGTTTATCTCCATCCTCCCTTAGATACACACTAACATATCTGATAATAGCACATAAGAATACATAGTGTTTAAGATTGTGAAATCTGGAGCCAGGTAGTCAAAGTTTGAACCTTGGCTTCAACATACACTAGCTATGTTAATGACCTTGCACAAACATTTGACCTTTCTCGTGTTACTTATTTTCCATACCAGTTTCTTCTTCCGCAGCATGGGTGTGTTAATACCTTCTTCCTAGGTTGTTCTGAGGCTTAAGCGGTTTACATTTTAATACATACATACATACATACAACTAAACGTTTGCATATGTGTGTATATATAAAATATATAACACATGTATATGCCCATATATATTTATACTTGCGACATATACTTTAGCTGAAACGCTGTGTTCTTTTATATGTGTTTCCCTAAAAATTATTTCCATGAACCAGTATTTTATGCAGTTTCTTACAATTTTCCCTTGTTCTATGTAACAGTAGTTCATTGACTGCTTCTAAGTGCCGAATAGTAATCCCATTGTATGAGTCCCCTATATATTACGTTTTCATTGAGATGAAGATAGACAGAAACAGCTAAATTAAGCACTTATTCATCCATGTGTCCATACTGACCGATATGAGAATGTAGTACATACCCAATGTGTTTCTGATAAGACATAAAGCACATCACACTTTGTTTCAATACTACAATTAGATTAGATTCTGGAATGGATGTAGCAATTTACTCTACTCCCAGAAGAGTGAGAGGGTTTTGCCCCCACAGCTTTGCCAAAACTTTGAATTATTAGATGTTTTGCCATTCAGAGATGTAGTTACTTAAGCCATCACTTAGAATGTATTTATATACATGATTTCATGAAAGCATTCAAGTTTATATTTCCCCATTAGATGAACACTTCCCCCTAACAATTTCCCTGGTGATTTGTCCTTAATAGCTTTGTTATATATTAAATTGCTATAGTATTATAATTAGATTTGGGGGACTGCATTGACTTTATAGATCTATTGTGGAGAAATTTATAGCTTAAAAAGTTATGTTATTCAGAAATTTGTTATTTTTTCCACTTATTCAGAGCTTTATTATATCATTTGGTAAAAATATAAAATTTCTGTATAAATATCTTTTGCATTCTATGCTAAGTAAAATCAAGATTTTTTTATGGATTTTGTTGCCAAGCAAGGGATATCTTATTTACTTTATTTTTTTTAATGACATATTTGAAACTTGCAGATAGGGAGTAATATAATTAAGATTCAGATACTTATAACTTAGTTTTGCTAATTTAAACATTTAATTATATTTACTTAATTATTTTAAGCAATAAAATATTAGTTGGAATACTCTTGGGATTCCTCTCAATCCCTCATTATTTTTCCTTTTTTTCCTAGAGTTAAGAATCTGAATTAGGTAGTTGTCATTGCTGTGTATACTTTTTATACTTTTACTGTACATGTATTTTTAAGGTTTTTATTTATTTTTTATTTTTTTTAAAGATTTTATTTATTTATTTGACAGATAGAAAGACAGCCAGTGTCAGAGGGAACACAGCAGGGGGAGTGGGAGAGGAAGAAGCAGGCTCCCAGTGGAGCAAGGAACCTCACATGGGGCTCGATCCCAGGACACTGGGATCATGCCCTGAGCCGAAGGCAGACACTTGAGGACTAAGCCACCCAGGCACCCCTTTTTAAGGTTTTTAAAACACAAAATAAATAATCTACTACATTAAAACTTTATTGTTAAACAGAAAGAAACAGGGAAAAGGGAAAAATAAACTAATGTGTTCACTCAGAGTTTATTTACATCACAAGAAAATAGTAGGAGGTAATGTTTGTGAGTGATCATTTTCTCCCAAACTGGGCATGTGTTTTGACTTCATGCAAATATTAAAAATATATTTCATAAATTAAAAATATATTTCATAAACCACAAGTCCACCCAAATATAATGTTTGGTACTTCTAATATTTAAAATTGATGTAGGCAGCATTTAGACAAGGTGTCAGGAAGCTCTTATTTTCTTGGATCATAAAGATTTAGGACACTTAGAAAGAATGCAAGTCCATGGGGGGAAAAAGCATAGAAAAATGCCACACAACCCAAGTTTGTATTTTGATCTTCACCTAATATTTTAGCAGATGAATATTACATACCACAACCTATTTTTTCCGCCACAAGTTATTATAAATATTCTGAGGCCACAATTTAATGCACTGCACTGAGACTGAAAAAAAATAAAAGCTTAAATATGTTGCTTCTTAATTTTTATTTTATTGTCACTGAGAACTTTATGAAGGGAGATACAGAATTTCTGATTTTTAATTTATTTTTTCAATATATGGCTTATATTTTCTGCTCGTGTACAATTTTCCCTGCTTTATTGGATGCTTTATTATTTTTTTCACACCCTCCAAGTCATCAAATATACTGTCCTGCATTTGGTAGTGGTCCAAATGATGTTTTTGCTTATTGACTAGTTAATTATGAAACTCGATCCTCCCCTAGAGAGCCGGAAATCAGGTAAAGTTTGGTTTTCTTGATGATGCTTTTCTCAGTATATCTCAGTATTTACTTTTTCCCCCCTTTCTCTATCAAGATTTTGTCTTTCTGGTTTTTATTTTTCCTTCTCCTTCCCTCAACCCCCACTTTTTATGAAACTGCTGTTTTCTTTCCTTTCTTCTCTAAGTTTCCAAAGAAAATGTAAACTTGTGGTCAAGGTCTACATGTATCATTTAAACTACTGTCATTTTCAAATTAGTATTTGCAATTTTTATATCCTCATGGATGAGAAACACGACTTTTAACCAAAATATCTTCTAGAAATGTGTGTGTGAGTTTATTTGTGACAAGAAAAGAGAATATTAACAAGTGAAGAAGCCTTTGAAGAAGCTCCCTTTGGCTTAGACATTTTTCTTGCTTTCAGTTAAATATTTCTATTAGAGATAGAGATATGCCTCTCAGTAAGTAAGCAAGGTAAAGATGATTATAATTAGAAGTGACTATGTCATCGGACTCAAATGAATGTTCTATCATTTGGTACAGTGAAATTCAGTCTTACTGGTATTTAAAGAGCCATACTGAAGTCTAACCCAGAGAAATGAGCTATCTCCCATTTGTTTTTACTAAAGCCTTTGTGAGGAAGAAAAAGAAAAAGAAAAGGACATTTCCTAATATATTGAAACTTTAATCCTAGGTTATAAGGGATTTGGAGATTACATGGTCTAGTTCTTGACTAAATCTAAGAACAGACCTATGTCCAGTAATAGGTCACTGCAATTGAGAACTACTAATTACTGGCACTTTCTATGATATAGCAGAATGTGAAGTAATAATTAATTTTAGTTATTTTTTCTTATTAGTTACTAAATTAATTCTTATCTTGGGGACAAATAATGTGGTTTTCAAGATTTCTAGTTTGGGAAATTTGAGACTTTCCTTTACCCCTCAAATGAATCAGTATTTAAAATATTGCATGCCTGTTTGAACAGCAACAAGAACTTAAATTTTTTGTTTCTGGGTAAGAATTTACATATATATATGATTATGTGTATATGTACATACACATTCACACACATATAAAACACACACACAACATATTTGTCTATGTATGTATGTACCTACATAAATAGATAAATTATTCACATCCCCCAAATCTTTGGATCCTTTTTTTCCAGTGATTTGATCCACCCACCTCCCCTCTGGTAACCATCAGTTTTTCTCTATAGTTAAGAGTCTGTTTCTTGGTTTGTTTCTCTCTCTCTCTTTTTTTCTTTTTTTTTCATTTGTTCAGTAAGCCATTTTTTTCAGAAAGGATCTATCCCCAACAGACTTTGAGCTCTTGAATATCTAAAATTAACTTTATTATGCTTTCATATGTGAATGCTCATATACTAAGCTACAAAGGTCTAGATATAACATCACTTTTCCATCGTAACTTTGAAGCCTTTGCTTGATTGCTTTTAAATATTTCTCTGCTGAAGCTTGATGTCCTTGTGATTCTTTCCTATGCATATAACATTTTGCTCTCTGACAATAGTAACAATTCTATCTTAACTGCACAGTTCTTAAATATCACTAAGGCATATCTGGTTTTTACTCATTTTTATTCATCTAGTTCAGGTCTCAGCTGTTCATTTCAAAATTTAGACTTTTTTATTTGATTATTTATTCCACTTACCTCTCTCTGTCCTTTTTTGGCTGGAACCCAGTACCCCTACTGATTTCTATTAGCATTTCTGGATGTAATATATATATGTATTACATTATATATAATATATACACATTATATGTATCGACATACATGTATATAAGGGACTCTTTAGAATTCTCTCACTTTTATTCATTTTTTTCTCTGATTTCTGGGAAATTTTTCTTTCTCAGTCTTCTAGCGTACCACCTTCAGCAGTGTCCATTCTTTTTGTAACATAGATACACAAATATGTGTTTTCTTAAATATCAAGAATTTGGGGTATTTATTTTTTAACTTCTATATTTTCTAAAATGCATTCTTTTCTTATTCCATAAGTGTAATAACTAAAATTATTGTATTAAATTATATTGTTTCCCCCTATTAACTCTATTTCTTCATGATTTCAATCTGTTAATTAACTTCGGTGTCTCCATTCCATGGTCTGGATTTAACACAATATCTAAATTGTGGTTTTCTATGTGTCTTGTAGAGGTCTTATAGGAACAGTGTATTTTCTCAGGTCAAAAATTCTTCCTCCATTTGTGAAAACTAATATTAATCATAGGAGACTTGTTTCAGGCTTCCCAGAGAAAGGTTGAGCTGTGTGGCTGTGTGGATATGATGAGCTTAATGTTATGGGGGTTACCATCTCCATCCCTGTCTGGAACAATTCTTGCACCCACTTTGGATATCTCTTGGATGCAATCTTCTTCTGTACAGAACTGTAGGTACAGCTTTTTCCTGGATATACTTACAAAAAATGATATTTTTTTTCCACCTTCATTTTCTCCTTTACTGTTTTCGTTAAGATATGGAGCTTTCATAATCTCTAATCCACTTCTCATTCTTTTCGAGTATCGAGGCTAAGCACTGCCACTGGGCACATCAGTCACATTCTTTAGAAAGTAGTGCCTGAGAATTAGTCAAGGACAAAATTCTTCTGAGGCAGAGGACAAGTCCTCTGATATAAGTGTTCTAAAGACCACATTTACATTAGTTGGATGGCAACCCCACTCTTCACCTTGTTGACTTTCTTTCCATGTGAAAGTACTCTTTCCTTTGCTGGCCATTCTTTTTTTGTTTTTTGTGGGGTTTTTTTTGAGCTGAGATTTTCTCTTTTCTAGTCCATACCACTGGTCCAATTCTGTCCACTTTCTGTCTTAAAGATTCCATAATTTCCAGTCTACTGGATGGGAGGAGATATGTGTTCCATCCACTAACATGACTCACATGCCTCAAGTGCAGGAGTTCCTTACGTAGCACTTATGTCCCTACCTTAAAAGATAGGCTCTTTCATTTTTGAAGAGCTCCAATTATTAGAAATTACCATGAAAAGAATAGTGATTCTGGGATACTGGGACACTGGGGCAGAAGTCTACCAATAACTTTCATTTTATCCCTACACCTTTTCATTTAGAAGCATTCTCTTTGATCCTTAACAAGTGCAGATGCTTTGAAGACTCTTGCCTTTTCTTTATAGATCAGAGAAAAGCACTTCAACTTGAGAGAAGTTATAATGAAAGGTTAGCCCTTTTTCCTTTATTTTTTCATGTTATATTTAGAAGAGGCCACCTTGTGTGAGAAAATGTGCAGTGAAAATTAAGTATCATCACAGAATGAAGAATAAAACTACTCTTTTATGGGCTCATGCACATTTGAAACCAGCTGGCAGCCCGAATTCATAATTTCTAGCAATCCACTTATGTAGAAATTTATATGACTTGGAGGTCAATACCAGATAATGCCTTCAGTGAATGAATAACTTTCAGACATTTGCAAATACAATACAATGACAGTTCCCTCTCTAAAGAGTGGATGCATATCACTCTATGCAAATTTATACAGTGTCATGGAACCCGACTTTCTATGCCAGTAACTTGCTAAATAAGCAAGCATATGCTAACACAGAACTCTCACAACCAGGTAAAGGGTGGCTTAAAAAAAAAAAAAAAGGCTAGACAGCACAGAAATCCTGTTTCCTAGTCTACATCACTCTTTCAGTGGATGTTAGTGGGCCTGGTAAGGTACATGGTGATCATTTATCAGATAACCTTATGGAGGGGAGGCATAGGCATCTGTGGTTTTTGTAAAGCTTTTTGGGTTATTCTTGCTGTTTTTCCTACTTCCTAACCTACCTTGTAGAGATGTAGACTGTGTCTGTTATTCTTAATTCTTTCTTTTTCCTATTTCTTTATTGCTTAAGAAATAAATTCAGTAACTATTTCACTGAGGCTTTTTTTCTCAAAATCTGGGCACGTTTACAGGACAACCTTCTGCTATTATGCACATTAAAATAATAAATATATGACTCATCCGTACATGTAATTACTGATCCACATTCACCCACTGAACTTGAGCACTTCCATTTTTCAGTAATGTTACTTGAGCATACTCACTTCAAAGCTTGTGAGTATGAAATACTAACCCTTAACGTCTTTGAATAATTGCTCCTGGGGTTGGGCATGAGGCATTACACTGAAATGTCAGACCTTCAGCACTTCTTTCCATCAGAAGGAGAAGAAAAGATCACTTTCAAGGGAACTACAAAGCTGGGGAAACAGATAGCAAAGACACCTGACCACAATTTATAGTTCATTCTTAGGCTAAAGAAAGGTAGTAGAATGACAGTTTAGTTTTTAAAGAGTTTTTCTTAATGAACATTGGTTGTACATATTTCTCTGAAGGAAACTGCAAGCCCAAAGTCTAAATAATTTGTTGTTTGAAAATATTAATTAAATAATACTAGAACAAAGCTTAAGGATTATCATATAGAATTTTCCTTGCAGAGTAGCTATCAAACTAGAATTTAATAATAATCTTATAGTATTTTTGTTTGTATTTTTAATTCTGCTGTCCAAAGATCACATTATAGGCTAATGATTATAGGCTAATGAAATATTATTGCTGTATTTTCTTGCATTTATTTAAATAATACTTAACCATCTTTGACAGATAAGAATGCCTCCCTGTTTTACAAAAGCAATTTAAAGAAATTCATCAAAGGCTTTTGTTATTCATTGTAATAACTATTCATTTCCCCCCCAGCCCCACCCCCACAACCTTAACTGAAGACGTAAAAATTTGAGTTACGCTCTGCTGATCAGAAATCTGAAGTGGGGCATATTAGGAAAATTACCAATTACTACAGACTGTACAAGGGGGAAAACTACATTGTTCAGCTAAAATAAATTACACTGCATAAAGTATTGAAAAAACATGAAGTGTTTAACTGACCACACCTTCTACGATTTCATTACAAGTATTCTGATAACTATTTACACATAATTATCCTTAGCCACAGTCATATTTTCTCATTAAAACAACTCAGTACTTTTAGAGATCATGTTTTCATAATAATCATTAATACATATTTTAGGCCCTGATTTTTATCTAGTTCTATATATAACATAAAAAGCTTAGTGTCTTCTATTTTTTATCATGTTTGCTTTACCATATTCTCAGCATTTAACACAGCTCAGAGCATTAAATGTTCATAATTTTAAGTGTGACTTATGGAATTAATGAATATATTCTATATTTAAAGCTGTTTGATATCTAGATATCTGGTTACACAGTTCATTAAACAGTAAAATAAAAGTAAACAAACAGTGTGAACTAAATCTCAGGAAGAAGTTTGAGTATAAGCAGAACAGTAGGTTTAATACTTTTAATAAAATACGCTCCCCATTCGTTCACTAGAAATATATGATATATATAAGTGTGTGTGCATAGTTCAGAACTAAATTAAACTCCAATAATGTAGTCTTTGTAAATATAAAAAATTCAAAGTGAAAATAAAATCATTTTAATTTAAAGAAATATGAAATGAGAAATAACCCAAAATTTCATCAGTCATTTTTAAATACTTGCAGTATGCTGTCAATATGGGCAAAGGTGCACTAACGAATTAACATAACTTAATCGAAGACCAGGCTATTAGAAGAACACGACATATTAAAAAAAATTTTTTTGAATGAAGTCTTAAATGAGTGCCATGTTCTTTGGAGTAAACCAAAATTTGCTTTTGGAATATTTGTCAAGGTATCATAGATGAAGTGAGAATCTAAGGCAACAACCACTTTTCAACATGGCCAGTTATATCTCTTTAATGTTTTTAAGGTTGATGTGTTTGGATTCCCCATTGACTACAGCAGTATTTTTTAAAATTGTGAGAATGCTTGGATGACCACAGGAACATGATTTGAGGAACTGGTACTAAAGGAGAAGGAAATCTTAAGTGGTCACAAATAAAGGGAATAGTATCTTACAATTCTTTCAGAAACAGCAGGCTTAAGCACTTTGGGAGCATATTTGCAATTTCTTAAATTCCCTAAAATATCAAATATTTGAAATTTCAAATACAAATATCAAACCTTTATTAGCTGATATGTGAGTTAGCTGCCAACATACAATAAAAGTAATTGGTATAATGAAGAGCCCAGATGTCCATTGACGGATGAATGGAAAAAGAAGATGTGGTATGTATATATATATATATATATATATATATATATAGAGAGAGAGAGAGAGAGAGAGAGAGAGATATATATATATATACATTATATATATTATATATTATATTATTATATATAATATATATTTTATATATATACATTATATATAATATATATAATGGAATATTACTCAGCCATCAAAAAATGAAATCTTGCCATTTGCAACTATGTGGTTGGAACAAGAGGGTATTATGCTACATGAAATAAGTCAATCAGAGAAAGATAGTTATCATATGATCTCACAGATATGTGGAATTTAAGAAACAAAACAGAGGATCTTAGGGGAAGAGAGGAAAAAATAAAACAAAACAAAACCAGAGAGGGAGACAAACCATAAGAGACTCTTAATAATAGGAAACAAACTGAGGGTTGCTGGAGGGGAGGGAGGGAGGTGGAGGAATGGGGGAACTGGGTGATGGACATTAAGGAAGGCGTGTGATTTATTGAGCACTGGGTATTATAGAATCCCTGAACTGTCCCTCTGAAACCAATAATACATTATATGTTAATTAATTGAATTTAAATTAAAAAAATAAATCACTCAAAAAGTATTTGGGGAGTCCATTATGTGCTCAGTGCTAAGGAAGAAAAACAGATACCGTGCACAATGCATACCATGGTTTCTACCCTCAAGCAAATTGAAGTCAAATAAGAAAAATTTTTTAAAAATCGTGAAATGGAGAACAAAATTCTTATGATCAGAAGACAGAGATACAGCAACTGCGAAAACAAAAAAATTAATAAAAGAAAGAGAGCTCTAGAGATTCAAAGCTGGTGATAGTCTTGTAAAAGAGACAACATTATGTAAATTGTTTTTAAAAAAAAGCAACATGTCAAAACTCATTATCTTTATCCAGTAATTCCATTTCTAAGAATTTATTTCAAGGAAATTATCAGATGTGCAGTCAGTGATTTATGCCATAAGAGATTTCCTATAGTTTTATGTCTAATTTAAACCTAAAACAGTGAATTAGTTAAATATAGGTAATCTTAAATGAAATATTATGCAACTATTAACACTGTGTTTGAAAATGAATCATCATTCCTCAGCATTCTGGCGTTCCCTCCTCTCTTTCCTTCACAGCTTCTTCCCCACAGATTGCTATTAATTATACAGTTCCCTTAGGAAATAATTATAGCTTCCAGAGCGCACACTCCCACTAATGAATTCTTTACATTTGGCTTCAAGATTTCCTCGTATTTTCTACTTTTGGCTGCTTCTACCAAAACTGATACTAGTAACTCAGCAAAAGTCAGGAGGGGTCTCCCTAGTCTCCTCACGTAGGCCATGGTAGTTACGGGTTTTGCTTGCCTGGGGTGAGGTCTTTATAGGTTGCGGCAGATCTTTATGTTTCAAAACTTTAATATTATTGCCTATGTATTAACGAAATGCCTTTAAGAAACCATATTATCTAAATCTACTTCTGTGTTCTGAGTATAATCTTTTGCTACATTATCAGTGGTATAATGGTATGTTGATAAATATTTATAACATCTGATTTTCACGGCTTATGCAATATGATTGCAACTATGCAGCGTCCATTAAACAAAATATGTTGGTTGCTCCTCTGGTGCAAGGCTTAGATGGGATGAGCACAGCAGGTCTGGCTCCGATCTACCATAGTGGAAAAATTACAGGAATGGGTAATGAAATGAGTACACTCAGCAGGTAGAAGGGGTATGTATCAGCATACTGAACGAAGGGCTGAGAATCCAGACATCTTGATTCTGGATCTTACAAGAAGATAGAGAGTTCATGTTTACCCTGTGATTCTTTTAGTAGAAAAGATAGCACTAAAGTAATGTGTTAAAAAATTAAAATAAACATTTTCTTGTGAATTCTGTACTATGGAGGAGTGTGTATGTGTATGTGGGTGTGTATAAGAGAGAGAAATAGAAGGAGAGAGAGACAAAGAGGAATCGAATTAAATGAACTGTAACACTTGGAGACACTGGGCCATTTTACTATTAAACACTAGAGAAAAAGAAAGATTTCCATTTATGCACAAGAAGCCACCATGGTCTGAAAAAATTAATAGAGATTTATATTGGAGTAATTACAGCAATGGTTAATTAAGCACAAGAAGATTTAAGGAATGACGTAGCCTGTGAGAGTGAGTGTTTCAACACAGCTCTTGTGACATCTGGCATGATAAGCCTTGTGCAGCTTGCACCTGTCTGTGTGACATAAGCCTCAGATCACCAGCCGCTGATGCCACAAGGCTACCAGCTCCGCACTGCCATCAGAAGCACGGGGTTTATTTCCTGAGAACTTCCAGGGTGCTGGGCCTTGTCAGCTATAGGAAGGAAGGAAGGAAAATGCTTCCTTATACCACAGCTGGGCACCCAAGTAAATTTCCTTTGGAGTCTTCCTCCACTTCACAACCCAGGACAACACAAGAAACAGCCACACCTCCTATTCTGCAGGGGTCGCTGCGCTGGGCACAGCAGCAAGAGTTCAGGCCCTGAGTTAGGAAGTGCTGAGCTCAGGCTTTACTCAGCTCTCTGAGGCTACAAAGGGCTCTCACTAGTGCTAATGCCAGTGGGGATGGAGCCCAGCACCAAAGGACCTACCTACCTATCATCCAGCAAAAGCCAAAGACTCTAAGAAGGTTTTGTGAATACACGTACGTGCACCTTGGAAATCTTGTGGATGGGAATAATAGAGAACTGTAGAGAAAAACAGAATAACCTGCTGAAATCACAGGCAGGGATCTGAACTTTATAATCTGAGGTGACTGACTTTGTCCCCTTAGGCATCTGATGCCTGCCCCATGCTAATTGCATACATAATTAATTATCTGGCCCACTAGATAGTGACTCCTTGAGGAGGATTAATAAGCCGTATTCATATTTGTTCCCTCAGTGTCTCATTGTATTTATGAACACATAATAGATATTCAGTGCTGCTTTGTTTAAAGAGTAGATTTTCAGTGAGATAGAGCACAGGCCCAGAAATGAAAGGCATTCAGGAGGCAGGTAGATAACATAAATGTGTGAATCCATGTTGTGTAATAAAAATGGATGGCGGGAAACTAGTGTCAACTTCAAGTGGGCATGCCATATCTATTACTATGTAACAAACCATCCCAACACTTAGTGGGTTAAATAATTACTTTAATAAATCATAGTTCTGCAGGTTGTCAATTTGGTCTGGGCTCATCTGGGTGGTTCTTCTGCTGACATGTCCAGTGCTCACACATGCGCTACTCCTGAAGGAAGTTGGGAGCTGATTGTCCTCAGATGGCCTCACACAATGTCTGGTGTTCACCATGGCAAACACAGTTTATGTTTCTTCATCAAGTATTAGGCAAGTCACAGCTTCTTCATGTGGGCTTCAAAAGCAGCCTCAGGCCTGCTAATGTCCCATTGCCTAAAACAAGTAGATTATAAATCTCGATGGAAAGAACTTAAAATTTTGTAACCATTTTTTCATTTTACCATGAAAGACATTCAAATTTTGAAATGTTCTAGAAATTAAAATACCCTTCTGTCCACATATATAATCATACTCAACTTCTAGCCTCTGCAAGAAGAGCTTTACACTTCTTCTCTAAATAACCATAATTTTTTAAACTGAGAAATTTTTGTCTTGGTATAATTTGAATTTCTCTTGCTATACACTGAATTGTAAATCACCCTTTTTCATGGACTTTTAGTATTTCAGTCTCTAAACCCCTTCAAATGGCACCTGACATGCTCATGTCTTACTGTGAATTCTACTTTACAAGGGATGTCAGTAGAGGAGGGTTCTCTTCACAGTGTCTTGTGCACAATGGTGTCAAAGTATGTGACTCCCGTGCTTCTACATACAGTTATTCTCCAGTACCATCTGTCTGCTTTATAAAAATGCATAAGTGAAACTTTTCTGAATCATCATAATTACAGTTAATAACTTACTTTTTTGCCAACCAGAAAAAACCCTTGTTTGGTCATGAACAGTAGCACACCTGGTAAAATG
Organism: Ailuropoda melanoleuca; assembly: GCF_002007445.2. Lineage (NCBI taxonomy): Eukaryota > Metazoa > Chordata > Mammalia > Carnivora > Ursidae > Ailuropoda > Ailuropoda melanoleuca. Next base: position 154,298,238 of record NC_048219.1, read on the forward strand.
AATGACAAATCAAATAATTGGGTATCATTCTGTAACCTATATATTAAAAGATACTACATTTAGGATACATTCCAAGTTTCATCTGCTTTTTTAATCTGTTTGCAATTCCATGGAACAGTACCAAATATTCGAACATGATTTAACAGATCCTATGAACTCTCATTTTCATTGACTATTCATCTCATCTCATACCTTCCTTATGAAACTATCATGGCATTTCAAAACCCACATCAAGAGAGGGCTACAAAAGAAAACAAATCATTGATTAAGCTATATTTTCTTTTTAAATAACAATCTGTTATTTTTGATTATTGAATATGTTCTTCTGCAGCATACTATTTCAATTTAAGATTTAATTAAAATCGACACAATGAAGCTATGTGATAGATTGTCAAATAGAAGCATCAAGTTTCAAATCTTTGGCATATGTATTATAACCTATGTTTTCTTAACATTCAAGATATGTAGACTCTGGAGAAAACACCTGTGAATTTTTTGTAGTCCATAAATCGCAGTATTTGAAACATTGTAGTCTATCATAAATAAGAAAGTATATGCAATAAATCAAAATCGCACTGCATTAAATGAGGGCTCTCATTTTGGCAAGGACTCATACCAAAAGAATGATCTGACAATTAAGAAAAAATATTTAACTTAAGCCTCAGGGTAACTGAGTTAAGAGGGGCTAGAAATTTTAGGAATGTTTTATATTGCCTTAAATGGAGTTAAGGGCTAACTCAGCTGAATAGAAACAGTCCCTGAATGTGTATAGCCCTCTAAGGAAGACTGCCTACTACAATGAAAATGCTGAGAACCAACATGGTGATTCTTAAGTAAACTATATCTTCATATAGTTATTGACTTTTATGACTCAATAAAATCACTTCTCCTTTACAAAACTTAAGGTGGGCTTTTTTTTTTTAAATTAATTTATTTATTTGAGAGAGAGTGAGAATGGGCAGAGGGAGAAGGAGAAGCAGGTTCCCCACTGAGCAGAGAGCCCTACATGGGGTTTGACGTCAGAACCCTGAGATGATGACCTGAGCCTAAGGCAGATGCCGAACTCACTGAGCCAGCCAGGTGCCCCCTTAAGGTGGTCTTTCTAACTCAAAATTTTTCGTAAAAAATATTTGAAAGGTGGAGAAAATTTTACACTCCTTCTAAAGAACGATCTATACATACTCATAAAAAAAGAAAGAAAAGAAGTTATTAAAAAGACCACTATAAATGTGGTATAATGCAAACTGACTTTCATAATATTTCTGTCCTTGCACTAATTTTCATTTTCTTTTCTCCTCATGATTCTGTTATTCCTCTGCTGTATACATGCTCATCCATGAATCCTTATCTCTTTGCATTAGTCCTGATACTATACACCACGAAATTCTCAGGATCATTGTCTTCAGTAATTCACAAATCACCCTTAATAGGTAGGAGAGTTTCTAACTCAAATACAACGATTTAACTGATGTGTGTTCAGCCACGTGCATAGGGAGCACTGTGTACTCCGCACAGTTGACAGAATTATTATTTGGTTTTACTCTTTGCCAAAACCAAGGCATGTTGTCTGTGAAATGCTTACTGCAAATGTCGCCTATTGCTTCAGTTTGGGGAAAAGGGCATTTATAGACCTTTCTGGCTTTGACGTAGAAAATTGTATCTATATCTGCCTGTTGCCTAGAAAGTTTTCTACATTACTCATTACTTTCTGCTATCACCTTCCGTTTTCAGATATCTTCCATCTGAGCTACAAGTGTAAGTGTAAATGTATTTATTATTCTCCAACTAGGGAGGCTTTGCTGAGGTTTTGCTATATAATGGCTTTAGGTCCATTACATATTAATTATACACACACCAAACACATATAAACCCAAATTCTTAGAATACTTCTAAAACATCTTTTATTCCTCCATTTTCTGCTTTGAAAGAAATGTTGAGGGAGGGATGTATATAAACTTGTAAGGAGTCTTTAAAAGATACACCACTGGCCAGTTAATTCGTAGACAATAAGTAGACATCGAAAATGGCTTCTGATTAAAACAGATCGCCCTTCATAATCTGGGTGGATCTCATGTAATCAGCTGAAGGAATAAATAGGAAGAAAAGGCTGACTCCCTCCAAGTAAGAGGAAACTTCTCCTGCCTGACTTGTATTTGAGCTGCTTTTGCCTTTGGACTTGAACTGAAACATCAGCTCTTCTTTGGTCTTAAGCCTGCTGGATTTTGGACTAGAACTACACCATCAGCTCTCCTGGTTTCCAGTTTGCCTACTGCAGATCTTGGGACTTAGCCTCCATAATTGTGTGAGCCAAGCCCTTATAATAAATCACTTTCACACTGGTATGGAGGCTGACAAGTCCCAATCTATATATCCTATTCTATATATTTATATATCTCAACCTGTATATGGATATCCATCCTATACAGATATGCAGATATCCATCCTGTTGCTTCTGTTTCTCTGGAGAACCCTAAAACATGTTCTAATAAATTATTTGCATAAAAAGAATACTTGCCTTCTGATTGGTAGAGGGTAAATGTATTCCATTTTACATTTACATTTTGCCCTGGTCACGCCTCACTTTTCTTACACTAATATTTTAGTAACTCAGAGATTTTACTCTTTTTTTAAACAATTTTATTTATTCATTTGAGAGACAGAGAGAGCACAAGCTGGGGGACAGGGAGAGGGAGAGGGAGAAGCAAACTCCCCGCCTAGCAGGGAGCCTGATGTGTGGGGCTCGATCCCAGGACACAGAGATCATGACCTGAGCTGAAGGCAGATCCTTAACTATCCGAGCCAGCCAGGACCCCCCCCAGGGATTTTATTCTTAATAAAACAAACTAATTACATGCAGAGAACATTTGTTGGTAGTGAGTATTCCAACCGAGAATACTGTTTCCGGGTCTAAATAGCAAAAATATATGTGTACATATTATTATAGAGAAAGGGAGATAGAGAAAAGGAGAGGAGAGAATACACCTTGGGTAGGTACACATGCTGATCTGTCTATAAGCAGTACTTCCTTTAAATCATTAATGCTAAAATGTTCTAATGCTTTTTGAGTGGTTAAAAAAATAAAACATGTTAACATGATCTAACACTTTTTTTGGTAGCTAAACCCTACACAATTTAACACTTTCTTTTTCATGTATACCTACTTCTTGATTCCTCTTAGGTTGCTCCCCCCACCCAACCTCTCTTTTTCTCTCCTGAATCTGTTACTTAATAGCCTTTCAGAGTTCAGCCAGTTAATTAATAATGAGTATCAATTTCCCAAGTGATGTGATTCAAATATCTCTTCTGTAAAGTTCCTTGTGTGTCTCCTTTTACAATATGTATACTCCAGGGTGTCACAAACTTTGCCATGCAATCATCAATTTTTCCAGTGCCTCTTGAGGAATTCAATTTGATGAACAGCATGTCTGCATCATTATCATATTCTGCCCAAGAGGGATTTATTTCATCAACTCTCTTGTGTGGAAAATGGGGATAATATAAAAGTAATGGTACCATAACAGTAAGGAAAAAAATTAGCAAGAACAAAAATTAATTTGGGGTAGTAAATTAATTAGGTACAAATCTCTTCTTCTTCTTCTTTTTTTAAACTCATTACCAGTCTGCAAATTAATCATTCTAATGGTCTAAGTTGAGATAAAAATGACATTACTGATNTAAATTAATTTATTTATTTGAGAGAGAGTGAGAATGGGCAGAGGGAGAAGGAGAAGCAGGTTCCCCACTGAGCAGAGAGCCCTACATGGGGTTTGACGTCAGAACCCTGAGATGATGACCTGAGCCTAAGGCAGATGCCGAACTCACTGAGCCAGCCAGGTGCCCCCTTAAGGTGGTCTTTCTAACTCAAAATTTTTCGTAAAAAATATTTGAAAGGTGGAGAAAATTTTACACTCCTTCTAAAGAATGATCTATACATACTCATAAAAAAAGAAAGAAAAGAAGTTATTAAAAAGACCACTATAAATGTGGTATAATGCAAACTGACTTTCATAATATTTCTGTCCTTGCACTAATTTTCATTTTCTTTTCTCCTCATGATTCTGTTATTCCTCTGCTGTATACATGCTCATCCATGAATCCTTATCTCTTTGCATTAGTCCTGATACTATACACCACGAAATTCTCAGGATCATTGTCTTCAGTAATTCACAAATCACCCTTAATAGGTAGGAGAGTTTCTAACTCAAATACAACGATTTAACTGATGTGTGTTCAGCCACGTGCATAGGGAGCACTGTGTACTCCGCACAGTTGACAGAATTATTATTTGGTTTTACTCTTTGCCAAAACCAAGGCATGTTGTCTGTGAAATGCTTACTGCAAATGTCGCCTATTGCTTCAGTTTGGGGAAAAGGGCATTTATAGACCTTTCTGGCTTTGACGTAGAAAATTGTATCTATATCTGCCTGTTGCCTAGAAAGTTTTCTACATTACTCATTACTTTGTGCTATCACCTTCCGTTTTCAGATATCTTCCATCTGAGCTACAAGTGTAAATGTATTTATTATTCTCCAACTAGGGAGGCTTTGCTGAGGTTTTGCTATATAATGGCTTTAGGTNACTCATTACTTTCTGCTATCACCTTCCGTTTTCAGATATCTTCCATCTGAGCTACAAGTGTAAGTGTAAATGTATTTATTATTCTCCAACTAGGGAGGCTTTGCTGAGGTTTTGCTATATAATGGCTTTAGGTCCATTACATATTAATTATACACACACCAAACACATATAAACCCAAATTCTTAGAATACTTCTAAAACATCTTTTATTCCTCCATTTTCTGCTTTGAAAGAAATGTTGAGGGAGGGATGTATATAAACTTGTAAGGAGTCTTTAAAAGATACACCACTGGCCAGTTAATTCGTAGACAATAAGTAGACATCGAAAATGGCTTCTGATTAAAACAGATCGCCCTTCATAATCTGGGTGGATCTCATGTAATCAGCTGAAGGAATAAATAGGAAGAAAAGGCTGACTCCCTCCAAGTAAGAGGAAACTTCTCCTGCCTGACTTGTATTTGAGCTGCTTTTGCCTTTGGACTTGAACTGAAACATCAGCTCTTCTTTGGTCTTAAGCCTGCTGGATTTTGGACTAGAACTACACCATCAGCTCTCCTGGTTTCCAGTTTGCCTACTGCAGATCTTGGGACTTAGCCTCCATAATTGTGTGAGCCAAGCCCTTATAATAAATCACTTTCACACTGGTATGGAGGCTGACAAGTCCCAATCTATATATCCTATTCTATATATTTATATATCTCAACCTGTATATGGATATCCATCCTATACAGATATGCAGATATCCATCCTGTTGCTTCTGTTTCTCTGGAGAACCCTAAAACATGTTCTAATAAATTATTTGCATAAAAAGAATACTTGCCTTCTGATTGGTAGAGGGTAAATATATTCCATTTTACATTTACATTTTGCCCTGGTCACGCCTCACTTTTCTTACACTAATATTTTAGTAACTCAGAGATTTTACTCTTTTTTTAAACAATTTTATTTATTCATTTGAGAGACAGAGAGAGCACAAGCTGGGGGACAGGCAGAGGGAGAGGGAGAAGCAAACTCCCCGCCTAGCAGGGAGCCTGATGTGTGGGGCTCAATCCCAGGACACAGAGATTATGACCTGAGCTGAAGGCAGATCCTTAACTATCCGAGCCAGCCAGGACCCCCAGGGATTTTATTCTTAATAAAACAAACTAATTACATGCAGAGAGCATTTGTTGGTAGTGAGTATTCCAACCGAGAATACTGTTTCTGGGTCTAAATAGCAAAAATATATGTGTACATATTATTATAGAGAAAGGGAGATAGAGAAAAGGAGAGGAGAGAATACACCTTGGGTAGGTACACATGCTGATCTGTCTATAAGCAGTACTTCCTTTAAATCATTAATGCTAAAATGTTCTAATGCTTTTTGAGTGGTTAAAAAAATAAAACATGTTAACATGATCTAACACTTTTTTTGGTAGCTAAACCCTACACAATTTAACACTTTCTTTTTCATGTATACCTACTTCTTGATTCCTCTTAGGTTGCTCCCCCCACCCAACCTCTCTTTTTCTCTCCTGAATCTGTTACTTAATAGCCTTTCAGAGTTCAGCCAGTTAATTAATAATGAGTATCAATTTCCCAAGTGATGTGATTCAAATATCTCTTCTGTAAAGTTCCTTGTGTGTCTCCTTTTACAATATGTATACTCCAGGGTGTCACAAACTTTGCCATGCAATCATCAATTTTTCCAGTGCCTCTTGAGGAATTCAATTTGATGAACAGCATGTCTGCATCATTATCATATTCTGCCCAAGAGGGATTTATTTCATCAACTCTCTTGTGTGGAAAATGGGGATAATATAAAAGTAATGGTACCATAACAGTAAGGAAAAAAATTAGCAAGAACAAAAATTAATTTTGGGTAGTAAATTAATTAGGTACAAATCTCTTCTTCTTCTTCTTTTTTTAAACTCATTACCAGTCTGCAAATTAATCATTCTAATGGTCTAAGTTGAGATATAAATGACATTACTGATGTGCTGAACAAAAGAAGAACATGGAAAATCTGACAGCATGCTAAAAAAAAAAAAAAAGAATTACTGCCTTTTAATATTAATAGAGTTAAAGTAATTTTTTAAATTGCATTTTATTTACTGATTAGTGTCCTGACATAGTGCTTCCCATAAAGCATCGTATATTTTATCTCATTTGATCATAAAAATTACCCTGTGAGGTAACTTTTATTGTCTTCATTTTAAAATGAGAAACCAGGGCTCTAAGACGTTAAGTGATTTGAGGTCACAGAGTAATGATAAGGGAAACTTCATTTTTAAAGCCCTTTAAAAAATCTTCAGCTACTCAAATGCAAGACAAGCCACAGTCGTGAAAGGAGAATATCTGTTTAGATTAAATAGGAAGTAAGGTAGTACTTGGAAAAGGAATGGAATCTAAATGTTGAACACCCTCTGTGAGGCAGTGGGCTGGGTATTTCATATTTGTATTTTACAAGAGAAGAGAGTAATGTAACTTTGGAAACAGTATTACTACTTTTACTTCCTGTTTCCTTTCAGAAACATTAATTTTGAAAATAAAAGAAATGAAAATTAGCTATAATGTCTTGAATAAATAGAGCCATTGACTATCTTTACTTTTCCCTAAACTCAGTCTATCCAATTGTGAGCCTACATGGAAATAAGTATGTGTATGCATTTAACAAACTACTATTTTTTTCTTCTGTTTTGCAAATGTGTCTCTAATTTTATGGTATTTTAACATTAAGAAGGATTATTTTCTTTAAAGATTTATTGATTTTAGGGAGAGAGAGCTCCTGCATGCATGAGAGGGGGAGGGGCAGAGGGAGAGAATCTTCAGGCAGACACCCCACTGAGCACAGAGCAGGACCCATGAGATCATAGCCTGAGCAGAAACCAAGAATCAAAGCTTAAATGACTGAGCCACCCAGGTGCTGTGACATTAAGAAGGATTATTAAAAAGTTAGGTTAAAAATAGAAGCAGTGGATATTACCATTAAAATAAAGTTTTTTACAGAGCTAAGCAATTTAATGAGTTAAGAAGAGAAAATACAAGATGGAGTTAAAACAGTTTTTTTCAGAATGTGGTTGTTCTACCACAAATCATACATACATTAAATGAAAAACTTAAAAAATTATGCAAAAAATAAGAAAATTGCCAGAGGTGAAGAGAGTGGGGGAAGGGGTAAAATAGGTTAGGGGGATAAAGAGGTACACAAACTTCCAGTTATAAAATAAATAAATCACGAGGATCTGAAGGACAGCATAGGGAATACAGTCAATACTGCTGTAATGATTATATATGGTCACAAGTGGTAACTAACCATGGTGATCATTTCATAATGTATATAAATGTCAAGTCACTATGTTGTATACCTGAAACTGATATATTATTGTATGTCAACTATACTTCAGTGAAAAATAAAAAAATAACAGGTGTTGTGGATTTAATTGTGTCTCCTTAAAATATGTTAAATTCCTGGAGCAACTGCTTGGCTCGGTTGGTTAGGCATCAACTCTTGGTCTTGATGTCAGGGTCATTAGTTCAAGCCCTGTGTTGGGCTCCATGCTGGACGTGGAGCCTACCTGGAAAAAAAAAAAAAAAAAAAGTTAAACTCCTAATACTTAGTACCTACAGATGTGACCTTCTTTGGAAATAGGGTCTTTGCAGACCCTTTGCAGGCTATCTGGAGAGCAGCAATTAATGAACATGGATACCACCCCTATGTGGCCATGTCTGTTTTGTCTAGCTGATACAGAACCCCTGAAAGATCTAGTAATATAAAAGGGCTTGTCACAGACCACTCCATAGGGTGGTATAATTTATATAAAATATAGATATATGAGCATACATGTTTATGCAAATATGAAAAGAGGGAACAAAGAAGTCATAGTAAATTGTTCACAGAGGTTACCATGGGTGAACAGTATGTGAACAAAGGAGACATAAAAAGGGAGCAATAGAAATTAGAAAGGTCTTCTCATTCTTTCATCTATTTGAAGTTTCTTTTTAAACAATATTAACATATTCACAAAATAATTTGGTAGTATGCAAGCTATAAACTTGAAGTTATTCTGACTTTCTACTTTCCCAGCTCTTATAATTGACGTATTCCCTTTGGGAACATTGTTTGATCTTCTGGCTTAATGCTGACTTAATCTTATGCTTTTTTATTGGCAGTTGACATTGTTACAGTAAAATCTGTAGTGAAACTTGAAATAAATTTATTATTGAAATATTTATTATAGTCTGTTTACTTCATTAGTGTAAATTTCTAAATATTCAGTATCTAGTCTTATTACAAACAGTGGATCCATAGAAAATGACATAGTAGTTAAATGTTAAGAAACTTATTTGTACCATGAGAGTGAAAAGAGAACTTATTTGTACTGATTTAAAGCTATCTTACAAAATATTTATTTAAGAATGAAATATTTCAGTCTCATGCCAATTACCTACAAGTACCAAATGTTTGAAAATTCCCTTTAGTTTGACTCAACCTGAAGTCACATTAAGGAATACCAGTCAGAAAGCAAACATATTTGAAAAGCAAGTTAAATCTTATAGAGAATTCTCAATGCATAAAGGGTAGATATGAATAGTCATAATTACAGTAAACTTTTGTTGTAACTATCTTTTCTTGCAAGTTATTCTTAATTTTTCTTATCCTTGTATCTTTCTCTCTTTTTCTAAAAACTTGAAAATTTTCCTCCAATCCAGTCTGTGTGGGGCTTCTGTGGTTTCAGCCTACAATTACTTTCATTTCACTGTTACTCTTTTTCCTAAGTGAAGTAATTCTCATTTGTTTTGCTTCTGTACCCAACGGCTAGGATGAATGCCTAAAACCCGAAGACAGATCAATACCACTCCTTTCTCAGAAACCCACTTTGTAGTTCGGGCCCCCTGACTTCTGAAATTCTTCTCTTTAATCACTCAGTTACTACATAAAAAGTGTGAACTGAAAAATCCATAGATATAACAATAAAAATGAGATTAGCTTGATGATCAACAGATCAAGTTTGATACATTCCATAAAATGCAATTAAAATGCCTTCGCCAAAAAGTGATTGGTCAAAAATCCAAAATTTTAAGCTTATGCTGTGATAATATTCTGTTTTACTTTCAGTCTGATAAGAGTCCTGGTTGGCCAAAATAAGAATTACTGTAGCTATTGTATAAAACAAGTCTTCAGTAAATAAATGAAGTAGGCCAATTGTAATGATAGTATCGAAAATTCTAGTATAACTACAGTGAATAAACAGGGTTGATGGGTATTAAGGAGGGCACTCGTTATGATGAGCACTGGGTGTTATATGTAAGTGATGAACCACTAAATTCAACTCCTGAAACCAGTATTACACTATATGTTAACTAGCTAGAATTTAAATAAAAATTTGAAACAAATTTGAATGTTTCTTTTTTTTATTTAAATTCAATTTCGAGTGCAAGTTTCTTAATATATATTTACTCTTATGTTTTGTTTTTATGTGTGTTTAAATGAGTCATATAAATATATATTTGAATTATTTGATGCATTTAATTTTATTTGAATTATTAAGATGCATTTGAATTATTTTTATTTGATTTATTTTATTTGAATTTTTTAATTTGAATTATTAAGATGCATTTAATTAGGTTTAAAGCCAATGTTTAATCTTTTAATAAGAATCATATTTCTTAGTCTTGCTTACTAGTTGTGTAAATTTAGTAAGTTAGATATGAAACAAAGTACAAGTATCAGTGAGCATTATGCACCAAGTATCTGACAAAAATTTTAGTGCAAATATTTTCACACTTTACGTGAATCATTAACCTTTTCAAGATCTTAAGAAGTCTTGAAAAGAATAAGGCTGTCAAAGTAACTAATTCAAGTAAGGAACAACATGTTGTGCCAAGACTCCTTACCTGTATGATTATCACTGCATTTGTCCAGATAAAACTGTACATATCTAAACTTTACTGGTGAACAAAGTTTAAACTTAAGCTGGACTCCCCAATTCATTTTTTTTAAAGATTTTATTTATTTGTCACAGAGAAAGAGAACACAGGCAGGGGAAGTGGCAGAGGGAGAGGAAGAAGCAGGCTTCCTGGGAGGAAGGAATCAGGGAGCCTGATGCCTGGCTCCATCCCAGGACCCTGGGATCAGGACCTGAACCAAAGGCAGACGCTTAACTGACTGAGCCACGCAGGCACCCCGTCCCCATGTCAAATAATTAAACTAGCAACAGTGCGTAGGATGGATTAGAAGGAGAATTATTGAAACTGACAATTGAACAACAATAGTTCTTATCAAATACTTACTGAAAGAAATGGGTATAAAATATAAATAAGATTGGCTGTATATTGGAAGTGGTGGTAGAGAGCTGTTAAGGTAGAAACCAAGATTTTGAGACAATGACCTGAGATAACTATACTGCCCATAGTAGTTTTTACAAACTTTTCTTAGAAGATTCTTAAGAACCATGGTGGATAGGATCATGGTGTTGAGTAGTAGTATGGCTTAGACAAATAAAGATCTCTTTAAACTCTAAGATTCACCCCAAGAAATAAAAAAAAAGAAAAAAAGAAAAGAAAACAAAAACTCTAAGGTCCAGATACTGTGTTTGTGTCTGATAGTATCTTTCATCTCCATCAAATTGTAGTCACCTTTTGTACATTTTTTCTGCACCTGCCTTCCCTCTTCTTTTTAATTTTTTTTTTTTAAAGATTTTATTTATTTATTTGACAGAGACAGAGACAGCCAGTGAGAGAGGGAACACAAGCAGGGGGAACGGGAGATGGGTATAAAATATAAATAAGATTGGCTGTATATTGGAAGTGGTGGTAGAGAGCTGTTAAGGTAGAAACCAAGATTTTGAGACAATGACCTGAGATAACTATACTGCCCATAGTAGTTTTTACAAACTTTTCTTAGAAGATTTTCTATTTTATACCTATTATCTAATACTTCTAACAAATTATCTTTTATTATACATCTCTGTTCATATATCTATTTCCCTATTTGACTTTTAGTATTATGATTCTAGTGATCATGTTCTGTTCACTTTTGTACCCCTAATGTTACCTATGGACACCTTTGAGTTATACATTCTCACCATATATTTGAAAAACTGGCAAACTGTCTGAACATCAGTATTCTTGTCAAGTTGATTTTCTTTCATGTAGAAAGTTTTATTTGACTTTGCTCCAAGTTTCAGCCAAACAGGAATAAAGCAAAAAAGGAAAGACCCACATACTAATTTCAACCTCTTTTATTTTGACTTAAACGCACTCATTCCAAAAACATTCTATTACTAGTAGTAAACTATTAGTAACAGGATACTCTGGGAATATTCTCATAGTATAATTTAAAACTCAAATGGTAATTTAAACCTTTAGGAACCAATATTCTTAGAATATTTTATAGTGAGGGGCACCTGGGTGGCACAGCGGTTAAGTGTCTGCCTTCGGCTCAGGGCGTGATCCCGGCGTTATGGGATCAAGCCCCACATCAGGCTCTTCTGCTATGAGCCTGCTTCTTCCTCTCCCACTCCCCCTGCCTGTGTTCCCTCTCTCACTGGCTGTCTCTCTCTCTCTGTCAAATAAATAAATAAATAAATAATCTAAAAAAAAAAAAAAGAATATTTTATAGTGAAATAATTGAAACAGTTCAACTAAGTGATGTAATTAAATCTTTTGTAAATTCTACATTTAAAAAATTAATTCAAAAAATTATTAAAATTAAAGAAAAAATATTTCAAACCACTAGCCCGGCAAAAGTTCACAAAAATAGTAATCTTTGTCACATTAGCAACTTCTTTATGAGTGGCAGAGAGACATTTAGTGAATTTCAACTGTGTCATAAAATGTTCTCATAATATTTTTCCAGGCAACCTGCCTTCGACAGAGGCCTCCAGTTGTGAAATACAACACAGAGATATGTAATAGAAAGAGTAGTGAGCCTGTCCATCCTGTGGCACCAGCCCTGTCATTAAGTAACTAGGATACTGGGCCTCCACTTCTACCTGGGACAAGATTAGAATGGAATACTTAGTCTTCCCAAATCAATTACAATTAATTATAATCAGATTCTTTTTTATACAAATGTGATTTCCATAGATCAAAATAGGCAAGATGATTTTTATAATGTTCTTAGTTACTTAGGTAATTGAATTTATATCAGAAATAACTAACACTTTGGCACACTTTAAAATGCCTCTTCATTAAAATAAATTATATGAACTCCTAATCAGTGAGGAACAATAGCTGAGCCTGATTTGATCAGTGAGAAGAGTACATGCTTTATTGTTTTATATTTTGAGGGAAATCTGTGACACATGTTTAAGTTATACTATTTCTTTGAGGTCATTATGACAACTTGTTTTTTTCTAAAAAATAAATAAGAAAGTTAAAAGCAGTAGCTCTTACACCAGGGCAATGTTTTGATCAAAACTATTGTTACTTCCTATTCACATTATCTTAAAATGGATCTGTCTTCATAGTCTCATTTAACTTACCATGTGTAAATTGTCATACTTGAGATAACAATCCTGGAATTTCTTAAAATTTTTAAAGAGAAGCTAAAAGTTTATTAGTTAATTAATTATAGATATTAATGAGAAGTGGACTAAACTCAAGGACCTAAATATAAAAACTCTTCAGAATATTATACAAAAATTATTTCATAAATAAAATTCTTAATACTTTTAAGACTTAAAAATGAGTGTAAACAATAACAGTAGCAACAAAACAGCCAAAAAAAAAAAAAAAAGAAAGAAAGAAAAGAAAAGAAAATGAGCAATCCTCTTATGGACACAACTTAGGCAATAACATAGAAATTTATGATCTTTAGACTATACAATACAGTACAAGGCAGTGAGTGCACCCAGTTTTCTCACCAGTAAAGTGAGGAGTTGTATTACTTAATCACTTCTGTATTTTTTGGCTCTACCTTTTATGTTTTTTCAAACATTAAAGTAGAAGAAAATAGAAAAAAAAGAGAAAAAGATTAGTCCTTTTTCTATTTGTTGGGTCATCGATAGCGATTATATGATAAATTTATACTTTAATCTAAAATTGATACAGACTATTTTGCATGTTCTTAGTCCAAATCATAAACTTCTCTGTCAATATAACATTTCCCTTACATACTGATAGCAAGAAGGTTTAGCTAACATTTTAGAGTGAGAATCAAATTCCATTCAAAAATTTAAGCTATTTGTTTTGACCTTTCCTTAATACTTTTATGAACACTAGCCAAAAGGGCATATATTTTCCCTAACTTGAAAATTTTGCTCCTACCATGTTATTTGTACTACTCTCTACTAAGATATTGACTGGAGGTTTTGAAGCTCAAATAGATTTCTGGGGAACATTCTAAGCTTGTACTTTCCAGATCACTTGGAATCTTATTGACCATCTTAGTAAATAGCTTTTTCATGGCACTTCTAATGTCTTTTAGCACTTTAAAAATACCTCTAGGGATTTACAGTAAGGTATTGAAACTCCCCTCCATATCCACTCTGGTAGTAAGGCACTAGACCAGAGAGCTCCTCTGTTCGCTAGCCCATATATCTACAGTTCAAATAATCTCAAAGAATTTGTGTACCTCAGGTATGCCTCTCATAAGGAGAACGATTATTATATCGGTAGACTTAATACCCTTTCATTATCTCAGGCATTAGGGAAAGTCAACCCCCTACCCAGATAGTTCAAGAGCTATTCTTACCCCAGTTTTTCCTGAATTCTCATTAGGAGATGGGAGCACATAAAACAATTAGATTTCATAGCAATAACACAAAAAAGGGTCACCACACCTCATCCTGATTACATGGGGGTATAGACCAAGGTCAGTCTAAGTAAAATAATCCCTGAAAATTACTGATCTAAGAATTCCAGGGGTTGACATTTAAGATGTGTTCTCTGAACTAATCCAGTGACCCAATGATAAAGTTTTAAAATCAGATTTAAGGGTTTTATGAACAGGTAACAAGTTTAATTTTTCTGATTAAAAGGAAAAGAAACCAATTAAGAAATATCAAAACCTAGCCATTATGTTAACTTGGAAGAATATTTAAATTTACAGAAATTATCCCTAACAAGTTATGATACTATATATCTTAACCAAAATATTATCTGTGAAGTTTAAATGTAATTTAATTCATCATATTTATTATTCTGTCTTGATTGTATCTTAACTACTTTTTACTAAAAAGCAAGACTTTTTAGGAAATGTGTGTCAAAGTATTTATACCAGCAGATGCTTTTTTATATATTGCCACTGTTTTAAGAGATAAAAGGCATTAGAATTATATAAGGATAACATGTTCCCCAGAAATGAATGGAAACAAATTTAACACATTTAGATTTGAAGATTATTTCTAAAGCTGAATGATTGGTATGGCAGCTTTGTTTTAAAACACAGATTGGTTGGTTGCTTCACTCATTTTTTAGAGCCAAATTGGTGCCTGTTGGGGTTTTATGAAATGTAATGCTTTATGTTGAACTGATCATTAAAGATAAAATTGTGGATGTCTGTTCTTCCCGAATGACCTTAGAAATAGTACCTTAGATACTGTGGGCAGGCAATGGATATGAAGTAAAATTTATGATATATACAAGAAAGTTTTCCAAAGTAACACTCTTTCACATTGGTATGCTATTTTTCTTGATAATTTTATTTAGGAAAAAAGGAGGAGAAATCAATCACATTACTGTAAGGAAAAGAGTATTAATCATGACAAGCCTCTTATCCATCTTGTACTTATGTAATTGAGAGCAGTTAAAAAAGCCTTCCAAATATCTTCCAAGTTTATGTTTCAAGAAACTGTGCCAAAGTTCAGAAAAGGGTGCAAAATACAGTGATTCCTAAATTCCTGACTTGGGATTGTATGGCCCCATGAGTCTACTTGGCCTGAATCCCACAGAGTTCTATTGTTTCTTCAAAAACAGCCTCCTACTTCAAGTTTGTATGGCTATCCACATTTAAAACGTTACTGAGTGTATTATAGGCTTCAAAAATTTCTCATGACATCTACAGTAAAACTAAACAAGGGCTCATATCAAAATTAATTCCAACTTGAAAGCAAATCTCCATTTCTAAAACAATGTATTTCCTTATGAAAGATAATGGGAACTGCCATTTAGCATTTCAGCGAGATTTGTCAAAGGCACTGCTATATTTCATTGAAATTTTAATTGAGCCTAAATAACTCACTTTATTTAATATTTAGTCCATACTTTTACATTATTTCCCAAACAATTAAACAAAATGTTTTCTGAGTTATTGTTGCTTAATTTAAGAATGGCTCAATTAACAGGGGAAGTATAGAGTACATTACAAAATAAATTTATTATGGCTAATAAGAGGTAGAATATATTTTATTTAATTAAAAGCTATAACTCTTACATATTAGAATATTTTCCATCCATAGAAATCATAGAGAAGGATAAGGAAGAAAAAGGAAGATAAGAGTTTTTTTTCTTATCCATCCTTAGAAATCATGGAGAAGAAAAGGAAGAAAAAGGAAGGTAAGAGTTTTCTACTAAAAATGATTCCCAAAATAGCAATTATATTTCATTCTATGTTCCAACTAGGACTTCCCAAAGCATTATGTTGAGAAAGAATCTAAGGCCATAACTGGAGTCAATGGGAAAGAAAACACTGATTTTATTAGCAGTGTCTGTCCTGAAAAGAAGGGGGTGAAACGGAAGCACAGAACCCTATGCCTTCAGACAATTACTTGGTGAAGTACGAGGGTTGAATCTCTGAATGCTCTACCTCATTCTGAGTTTTATATGAAAATTCCAGTTAATCTGAATGAGAAAATTGTTAAATGCAAATGAAAACAGAAAAAAAAGGAAAGGAAAGAAAAATTAACAAACCAACAACATCTCAAATTTGCCCAAGATAGAACTTACATCCGTGGTTAAAACCTGGGAAAAGCAACAAAGAATGTGTGGATTTTTTTAAAACTTTAAAGTTACACTAATTTCTTCACAAAAATCATCTGTGTTTCTGGGCAAGTCAAACATCACGTATCTGAATTACCTCAGCTTAACATAATAAAATACAGACATTTCCATATGTAGTATTTTCTAATAGCATTTATTAAGAGTGAGTGAAGAACATTGATTTTATAGGAAGTTAAAAAATATGTGAAAATATATGCTTCTTTTTCAGAAAAGTCTCAGGCACTGCTGCACATTCTCTTAGTTCCACTTATTATCCCAGTCTTTACTGCCATGACTACTTATGAGCAGACTTCAACCAGCTTTATTTAGCTGTACTTAAATAATACTTTGACCTGACCCCGTATAGTGGACTGCTCACTTCCCTACATAAGACTTCACCAATCCCATAAGTATAGAGGAGTTAATGTCCACAGAGCCTTCACTGGACAATGGCAAATGGGAGCCCCCCTCCCCCACCAGGAAAATAGATACAATTTATAAGGCCCCTCAGAATGTCCTGTTGTGACCGAGCACTAGTCTCCTTTGATACCTTTGCATTTATTTTCTTTTTCCTCTTGCTCCACTCCCTGTATCTCGTCTTTTTTTTTTTTTTTTTTTTTTTTTTTTTTTTTTTTTTTGTCTCAAGCTTTCCCTTCAGAGAGATTTTGGTTAAACTAGTTAGATGGAATGGATTAAAAACTGAAACCCTAGGATGGAATTTTGGAGCTAGATTACTGATAGGTCATTAGGTGATAAGGATCCCATTTCTGGTGTAGACCCATGATTTTAACCCCTGACGAGCAGGAGCATGACAATTGCTAAGCTTCTCCCTGAAGGTGAGATAAAGTGCCTATGCAATATAAAGTGGTAGGATATACACTATCTTTGAAATATAAACAGTATGGAGACAATGGTAATTCAAACTTTTTAATTGCTTTACAATTTTGGAAAAAAAAGGCAGGTGCAGATTAGTATCTATCAATGCAAGAAGCACTGTGAAGGACAAAGTTTCTATAGTGATAGTGGGATATATGGAGAGACTCTCATGTCATAGGTCAGACTATGCTGAAAATCAGGCCTCGATCTAAGTTGAAAGGAGGGGATATGGCATTTATTTTTTCAGTAGGTTTCCAATTTCCAAGTCAATGTCTTCATAGGAAAAGAGTAAGACCTTGATATCTGGGGTGGAAACCAGGTGGATAATTCTGAGAAACTCAAAACTGTATATTTCATGGAACCCCAAACTTGATGGGCTGTCAGAGCAGCTTCCTCCTCTACAAGCAGAGAACAGTCTTCCTTGTTTGGAAGCACTGTGGATACCCCACCTTAAGCAGATTTCTCACAAATTGCTGCCTATCCTCCCCAATTTTTGTCTCTCCACATCATAGATTGTTTGTACATCATTAAACAGTCTGAACAGAAAGATGTGTGTCCAAGTCCAGATGTAAATAGCAAACTCTCCAAAGGAACTGTAGAATCTAGCTAACGTGTACAGGCAAGAGCTAGAACAAATACATTTGACTAGAAGATGAAGAGTAAGACTGGAGAGGGTATTATTTAATAACTTGGGAATATTCATTCTTGATTCAATATTCAGTAAACTGGCAGGGACATCTAGAACCAATTATAGTACTGTGCTAGGTTCATCCTCTTAAAGTCTGTACACAATGATAGCCTAGAGTAAATAAGGTGACTATTCAAGAGCTGCCTTGCTAGAATATTGAGGAAGAAGTCAGAAGGCCCAGAGAGGTGAAAAAGTTAAGATGGATTTATTATGGAAAACCAGAAAACCCATCACCTAACTATCTACTTCTTTTCTTTAGGAGCATGACAAAATGTTTCCCTTTAAGTCAGTACAGAATGCCTTGAAGGTGTTGGGGGTGGGGTAGAAGAGATGCACAGGCATCTTTATGAAGCTCAGTAGTGGATTCCTGTGCAGGTGGTATGAGCAGATAGAACTCAGCATCCCTTTCACAGAATTTTGGAACGTCAGAGGCCAGGTGGCAGTACTTAACCATCAAAGGAAGTTAGATGTAATTACTATAAATTGCAGCAAGATCAGAGTAGCAGTGGGGGTGCCTTGACCCTCAGGGATCTGTGGGATGATTGAGAGATCATGCTGTTCCAAGCACAGCTGATAGGGTGTTATGTAACTTGCATAACAAGAAAAAAAAAATGTTGGCAAGCAGAAGGCTGATGTCACCCACCAAAATGGAAAGTTACAGGTTTTTTTTGATCCAAGTTCCAGATATAAGTCACAGCCTAGATCCAATATCCATTGATTGAAGAGAATGGTGAATCCCCTTGAGGAAGGACACAGTAATATCTCTATTAGAATATAAAATAAGCATACCCGTAGTCTTTACCCAAAGAGATCCATGATCATTTCCCGTCTACTGAAGAAGGGAGAATATCCATACTTTTTGATGGCTTATTGGATATAGAATCCAAGATGACACTAGTAACAGGGAATCCAGAATGTTACCTTAGAACGCTGTTTGAGTGGAAGTAAAAGAAGCCAGTTGATAAATGATTTCCTGACCCAAGATCATCTAACACTAAAATGCAAAAGTCTTCAGATTTCCCCAGTTATCATTTTCCTGGTCTCTGAATTCATACAACACAGCAGCTGGCACAAAAGCTTTCTTCACATTGCCACATTCTCTGACTTAAGGAAGAAAAGCTATTAAGGTAGTAAAGGCTAAGCAAAAGTACTTAGAACTGCTCCACCTCCCCTGGAGACCAATATCATTAAAATGAAACAATACTGTATCCCAGATGGAATGAAAGAAACTTTGATGGCTTATTGGATATAGAATCCAAGATGACACTAGTAACAGGGAATCCAGAATGTTACGTTAGAATGCTGTTGTAGTGGGAGTAATAGAAGCCAGTTGATAAATGATTTCCTGACCCAAGATCATCTGAGACTTAATACAAAACTACAGTAATCAAAACAATGTGGTATGGTATAATGACCAAAAGAAAGATAAATGAGACTGAACAGGAAACCAGAAATAAGACCATGTGGTTATTTGATTGTCAACAAAGTGCCAAAATGTTTCAATGGAAAAGTGAAATTCTAGTCAACTAATTATGGTAGACATCCACATAGAAAAAAAAAATGAATCTTGACCCACATCTTACAAAATACACAAAAAGTAAATTAGGAAAGGTATATCACTATTTAAAATATAAAGTTGTTAGGAGAAAACATAATAGATTATTTTCACAATTTGGATCCCAAAAAGTAATAACCATAAAGGAAAAAAATGCATTAGACTTTACCAAGATTAGAATAATCTCCTCAAAAGACATCATTAAGAAAATGAATAGGCAAACCATAGATGAAAGAGGATACATGTAATGCATATATTTAAGAAAAAAACTGGTAATCTTGAGACACCAAGAACACCCACAGTCAATGATAAAAAGTTAAACACTCCACTAAAAATGGGTAAATGATATGAACAAACACTTCACAAAATCATTTCGGCACATAGCCTCTACGTACATAAAAAGTACTTCATTAGGCTTTGGGAACATAGATTTTTCATCCAAAATATGACACTGTTATGCAACCACCGGACTTAATTGAGAGGTCTGTAGACTTTAGTAATGAGAAATGGGGATGGTAATGAGGATGATCTTGGCCTGAAAGAGGAAGGGCTTTTTCTTCAAAAATAGGAGGAAGAGCAGTCTAGAAATAATTGTGAGGAGCTAGATGATTTCAACCACCTTAACCACATTTCCAGAACCTGAGTTACATGGAAAGTGAGAGATGAAATAGGTGCAAGTTAAAAATATAGAGGAATTTGCGGAACATTGAACGGTGGCTTTAGAGAGTATTAAGAATTTGGTAGTGATTTTAGAGTTAAGAGGCTGAGAATACAGAGCACCATGGGTATAATATTAATATAATATAATATAATTAATATAATAACATAAAATTACAGGTGAATAAATGACCAGAAGGGTCTTGGGTAAGAGATATGGAAAAGTTGGGGTTAGTTCTAAGACTGTGTGCATGGTCTCCTGGTGCCATCACCTTGCGAGCAGGTAGGATTTTAGAGAGACCCAGTGATGGCAATGAAGTTCTCAAAAATCAACACAAATTACTTTTACATATGCATTGTTGAGTCACAAAATGATTAGACTAATCATTAAACATTTAAAAACAAAATTTTAAAGAAAAGAAAAATTTGGAAAATCGATCAACAAAAACAGACTAAGTTGGCAATCATAAAATGCACCTAATTTTGAAGATTAATTTTAAAATTTAGTAATCATATTTTACTATATATTTCAAGTACAAATACAGTGTTTGCACTGTATGTATTATTAAACATTTTTCTATTTTTCCCTTAGTCGAGTAGAATATTTTGGTCTCAATATGAATACATCAAGTAAAATGTGGTAACATGTCAAAACATGGAATTTATAAAATAATTGCAAGAACTAACAAAAATTACTATAGTATCTCCACAGATTTTGACTTTAAAATAATGATCCATAGAAAATTATGTTTAGCTTAATTATACTTAAATCAAAATCAAGGAATACATCATAATTTCTTTCTCAGTGCTCCAACATTATTTACTATTTCCCTAAGACATTAAATTTACTCAGATGCTTTTTGCATTATTAATGTTAATAGTGAGATGTATTGCTCTCTTTTGTAAGAAATTGAATAACTGATGATTTATTTTCTAGTAAGGCAAACTGATGTTACCACAAAATTATTTTACCATTAATTGCAATAATCCCCTTGAGTCTGAAGGTATTCCTTTATATATTTAAATTAATAGTTTTTAAAAGCAAACGTAAAGTTAATATTAGGGTGAACATGTGATATGATGAACACTGGGTCTTATACGTAACTGATGAATTATTGAACTCTACATCTGAAACAAATGATGTACTGTATGTTGGCTAACTGAATTTAAAAATTAGGGTGAACGCATGTCCTGGTTTGCTTTAGACAGTCTTGGATTATGCCTATTTCCCCAGTTTTCTTTGTGGTTAGTACCTCTTTTTACTCTGCAAGTGTCCAAGTTTGTGTGATAAATTATTATCTTACATAAAATACTAAGGAAATCTAAGCTTCTTAAGAGATATCAAGAGATGGGGTGCCTGGGTGGCTCATTCGGTTAAGTGTCTGCCTTCAGCTCAGGTCATGGTCCCAGGGTCCTGGAATCAAGCCCCCCATCGGGCTTCCTGCTCAGCAAAGAGTCTGCTTCTCCCTCTCCCTCTGCTGCCTCCCTGGCTTGTCCTCTCTCTCTCTCGAACAAATAAAAAAAATCTTAGAGAGAGAGAGATACCAAGAGATGTGTTTGAACTTCTGAAAAATAAGTGGGAAGCCTTTTCTAAGGATGTTCCTGTTTTTTTCCTCTCATGTTTCTGCCTCAAAACATGCACACGCATTCAAACTGCTTCATGGTCCTAATCATGAAAGGCTGTCCTCCCTGGGAGGAGAAGAGGCAGAAAACCTCTTGGGAAAATGATATGATAGGAAGTGCAGGTGTCTGAGTGAGATCCCAAGGAAGAGGGGCAAAAGTACTCAGCAGAAGAGAAAAAGAACCAACAATGCTGCATGCATTAGAGAAGTGGGCAAAATAAGTGCCACCACGTAGTGGGATGGTAAACACACTTGCAGCCCATTCTTTTTTCATCTAGGAAAGGATGGAAATCATTTTAACTTCTTGCAATTGGACTCCAGTTTCTTCTTAAAAAGGTATGGTGATTATTGTACCAAAAGAAAGGATAACGTCTGTGTAACAATCATTGACCTCTATGCAAATAATATTTTTACCTCAAGATTTCGAGCAAAGCCTCATTCCTAAGATTTAATTAAAACATGTAATGTCCCTAAAATGTATATTTTAAGGACTCTATCATTTAGTAGTAACTGCATTCAGATTAACCTACTCGGACATAAAAATATTTTTATTTACCACCATGATTCTTTAACTGAGTAAATTCTGTAACTATTCTAGAGAAAAAAGAAATTATCTTTGAAAAGATATTTGAATTACTCACATCTATAACCATAATATTGTTCAATATGAATATATTACCCCGAGTCTAAAAAGATCTCAAGCATTTCATTTATTTACCATTATTCCATATAAAATAAGAATTATATATATATTAAAATAAGATTTATATATAATCTATATAACAGTTCCAATTACAAAAGTATCTCTATTTTCAAAATGAGTGAAATAAGCTTTAAATATATTATTCTGATTATTACATATGCATCTTCTCTGAGGTGTCGCCCATCTATGTCAGCTGAGAGCTGACACTATGCAGAGTGTATTTTTCTGCTTTGTCCTACCATTGAGCTTAATTATGGAAATTGGTTTTGTCCTTTTTCCTTTAAACTTGTCTCTTCATGCATTTTGAAAGGACCTTAGTATAACTGGAATATTCTGTCAGAAACACCTAAGTATTAGCCATCCACCACTCCTAGCTCAGGTATGTTAATACTAAGATGGAGAAGTCCATTTGCAAAATGACTGGTCAAAAATGATGGGTTCATGTTACAATTTGTGTTCATAATTCTCCTCTAAAATCTCTGGTATTATATTACCTTTTGTTCTCCATAAAATGTGTGTTTTCATCATTTTTAGAAAGTCAAAAATACAAATACAGGACTGGAGGTTTGGGTTGCATGTGTGCATTTGTCCACAGTAGTGTTCACACTGGTGTCAAGCTGAGGTGTTGCGTGTGTGTCATCACGTTTGGTTCTCAGCACAGTACTGATTGGCAGGGTGTTCCCCATGCGCGCAAGCAAGAAAACGGAGGTGTCAAAAGACTAAATGACTCACCCAAAGTTATATATCTAGGGAATGACAAAACTGACATTCAAACTGGTACTTACTTTTATATTAGGCTTTTCTTTGTGGCATTTTAGGGGGGCTAGCGGGGTGATGGTGGGAAACTAGAAACAATTTCAATTACACTAAGGGGCTGGTTAAGTAAATTACTATATAGTCTTAATAGAACGAAGGGCTGTAGAGATGTTAAAATGAAAGAGTGACCAAAAAAAAAAAAAACATGACAGGAATGCAATCCATAAGCTGATTGCATGGGTTATTTCTAGGAAGAGTTTTGGGTCAACCTGAGAATGACAGGAAAAGAGGAATGTGTGTGTATGTGTATATGTGTATGTGTGTTTATGTATCCATTATTCTTATAATGTGCTATTATTTTTATTATGATACATATATTCTTTTATAATACATGTCATTTTTGTTTTAGTTTTAAAAGGGGGAAAGAAAAGTCCTACACATTCAAAATTGCTGGCTCCACAACCTTTCCTCTTCCCATTAAAACACAATTCATCTAAATGCTGTCCTTCTTCTTGGTGAGCTATAAACAGTTCATACAAGAAAAGAAAAATGGTTCTGCTAATTTAGCCTGACAACTGGCTCTAAGTATGACAGCACTCAGGCTGGCCGGTGGACTTTCCTGACAACACGTTAGCAAATGGAAATTGGTTCTTTTGCGGTACAGGTGACTCATTCTTTTAACTTAGTCCTAGTGTCACTTGTGATTGAATGACCCTAATAAAAGGAGCGTATGTTTTCTTCTCACTCAATGTTAGTGACTCCAAATAATTAAAAGCTGTGAAATTAAAAATTGATCATTATGATTTCTATGCTATTGTCTATTTCTTGTTAGTTGATGTAGTTATGATAAATGGCCCCTTATCTCTAGTGAGAAAGGTTTAAGCTGCATAGGCAGTTCACTTCACTTTAGACTCTACACACAGTTAAACTACTGACAGCCAACTGCATTGCATCCTGTTTTCAATTCCAATACTCAATGCTGTGACATAATAATTGTGTCAGCAGTTCAACTTGCTTTGAAGTTGATCTGATATTTGGTTCAGAGAAGGTCAATTCAGGCACAAACTGAAGAAAACTTCTAAGCACAGAAGAGACTTAAATTACATCAGAGAAGAAATTTAACATGAATGGAAAAAATAATATAGCTCTTAGTTAATTGCATAGACTTGCTGGTGATTTTCCAAAATGACCTTGTTCTAATTACAGAAAGGCAAAGTAATACATACAGGTATAATTTAGATGTAGGACATTAGTATTCAAAATAACATCTTACGAATTGCATTGTGCTAGTTGTGATCAGACCAGGAATTAGACTTCTTGCTGATTTCCTACCCACATTAAATCCATAAACCAGCTTGCTTAAAGTCCCTGGAAAGAGGGCAAGCAAGTGCCCTAGAAATGCACTTTTCACATATCTGTTCTCCCACTCTAAAAGACTCTGGGCTACATAATAACATAAAGAGCCTTTTTCTCTCCAAACCTTTTGGTTGTAGTAGCTCCAACCAAAAGAAGGTTTTCTTTTTCTTTCCCCTCACCCCAGTGCACACATACATACATCAGGTATATATCATACCACTATAACCACTGGAGAGGGAAAAAGAGAGTACAAGACAGAAGAAGAGTTTTGACTTTTTATTATTTCTCTAACAACTTTAGTTGTTACAATTCTGAATTGTAAACTCAGACATAATCAATGGTAATAGGTGTCTTGAGTGCAAGAATAAATGCATGATGCAAGAAAATATTCACTCCTGGTATTAGAGTTACACATTTGGGTAATTGTTAAATTGCAGTTCATTATAACTTTAGGGAGATAGCATCAACATCAAAAACTTTATTTCTTTATTTGTTTATTTATTTATTTCTATTTTATTGAGGTATAATTGACATACAACATTCTTTATCGATAACAAGGTTAACCTGAGCCCCCTTGTAACACCAATTGTATGTCAAGTGAGTGAACTAAGCGTTTTACCTAATTATCTCATTTATTCCTCAACCATGTCTATATAAGTAGGAACTACTTATCCTTTTTTTTAGCACATGAAAAGAGTAAATGGCACAAGACTTCAAATCTAGGGCTGAGTACTAGAGTTGGTAATTAAATCTAAGCATCTTATCTATAAAACATCTACTTTTAACCACTATACTTCATAGCCTGGATAAAGATTAAACTATGATTATGTTGTTTATAAGAATCTCACAAGATGTAATATATAATTTGAGAATTCAATATAATTTAAAATTGTGTTCAGTATTATGATGGATATTAGAAGATTTAAGAAATAAGAATTACTGTTAGTCCAGTGTCACAGAGGTGTCAAAAGAATGGGATAAGAAGAAAATATTAGAAGAACTGTCATATTTGGTCTAGTTTTGGATCACTTTGTTAAAAAATAAGCATTTTAATAGCTTGGTTTGAAATGAATAAATGTTTTCTTTTCATCTCACACATACTATTCAGAAACTATATTTATTAGTTTCATAATGATTTTTAAAATTAACCCTAGAAGAAAAATAAAATAAAATAAAATTAACCCCAGAGATCAAAGGTGTCCATAACCATAGTTCACTTCACATTTTCAAGTGGAAATAATTTGGAAAATTTTAACTTTGAGATAAATACCCATAGTCCCCACTCCTGGTCATAACATTACAAAATGTTCAGGATAATTAAATCTCAAAGAATCAAGATATAAAGCAATTTCAAATCCTAATTTTTATTGACTATTACTATATAATTTTCATGGTATACCATGAAAGTCATAAGTCCAGATAGCATATTCATAGATAAATTTATGTAAATGTGCAGCAAAAGGTTATGTCAGTCACATTGCCAAACTACAGTCTTATATGCCAAGCATAACTTACTTCAAGATATGGATTCACTGTATTGTTAAATTCTGAGAGACAACAATTTAAGAATTTCTGTAAAGAAAATCCAGCTGTGAGTCTTTGAATAAAAGTGAGGTAATGTCAGAAAGTGTTAGTTCCCCATTGAGAAACTGCACATAGATGTTGCAATGAAGTGTCTTCAATACTGTGTTTATCTGAAAGTTCTTTTTTATAGATTTCTAATCATTAAAATGACAAAAATGACCAATTTTGTAATTTTAAGATATCAAAATGCTAGTTTAAGAGTTTTCGACTATGCTAGAGATATTTTTATTCTAAACTCACATTGATATAAAAATTAAATTTTTATACAACTGATATGTTGATTTAATTTGACAGTCTAGTTTTCATAGTCTAAAAAACAAAGAAAATTAAAAGCTGATATTGTTATAATATATAGTATATTGTGTTACGTTTTATATTGCATTATGCTATTTTATGCTGTGTTATATTATGCTACAATAAATAAATTCATATATTTGATTTAAATTGGCTAATAGACCAGAAAATTGAGAATACAGGTATTCATTTAAAAATTTTAAATTACTGATATAATTGTGTGTTTTACACGGCTTTCTATTTATTATTGTTCAATATTATTGTTTTTCATAAGTATTAGTGGAGCATTTGTTTCTAAATTAATTCCCTAGGTTAGTGTCAAGACCCTTTCTAAACTACCTCTAGGCCCTAAATTTGGCATGAAAGGCTACATGGTTGCTTATCTCAGCATCCATGGTCAATCTTTTTTTTTTTTTTTTTTTTGATAATCTATAGCTTAGAACTAACTACAAACATAGTTTCACCATCTTTTTTCTATAGGAAATATGTATGAAGAAGAATGTTTACCCTGTTACATTTTTTTTTCTCATTAACAACATAAACATTTCAATACTATAAATGATAAATAAAAATATATATACATACACCTATTTTTCCTCTTAAAATGGGTCTAGGTTCAATAAAAGATACTTCAGTAGAGTAGATAAAGTGATAAGAGGAAAGGTATGCCAGGCAAAAGGCAAAGGGACACTAAATGGTAATATTAAACTAAAGAGTTCCAAAAATGTAACTAATATACAAATCAAAGTTTTCATTGCATTTAGTGACAAAAGTACTTAAATAATTCTGTTTTAGTGCAGTGGTCAATAAAAGCAGGTGGCAATAGCATATGAAAGGAATTGGACAAAAAGTAAATATAGTTAAGTTCCATAAATCTTTTAAGAAGTCAAGAAATTGGTCTTAAAAGGAAGAATATAGACAGGTCCATATGTGGAGAAAATGGGAAAGAGCCAGAAGAGAAGTTGAGAATTCAGGGAAGGAAGAGATGATTGAGAAAGCGCAGATCCTAAAGACAGAAGGGAAAGTGATCCTAAGAACAGATGGTGGTGTCGGTTCACTGCTGTAACAAGAAGGAAAATGGATGGGTGCCTGTGCAACTGTGTGAGTAGGGATGGTAAAAAGAAACTGAGAGATTTCTTAAGGTCTTTTTTTTTCCCTATAAAGTAAGAGGCAAGAGTTTCTGCTGACTTATAGGAGATGCAGGAGGATCAGAGATTTGAGGGTTATTGAGAATGCTTGAAACTGCCTTCATGAAGACAAGGAGAGTCCTAAGGAGATGTTGTAAAATTCTCAGCTAGTATTGAGAATTCAGACCAGATTATTGATCATAAATCTTCAGTGGTGGCAATGTACAAGGTCATAT
Source organism: Ailuropoda melanoleuca (assembly GCF_002007445.2). NCBI lineage: Eukaryota > Metazoa > Chordata > Mammalia > Carnivora > Ursidae > Ailuropoda > Ailuropoda melanoleuca. The sequence goes on from NC_048219.1 coordinate 154,326,173, forward strand.
TATTTGCTACATCTTTGCTTCATTATCTGGAGGTGGGTCCTGAGGAGATGAAGAGTTGGATTCCACGAGAATGTGGTTGAATGAAGCCTGGAATCCATCAAAATCCTTGAGAACACAGGCAGCAACCTCTTCGACCTCCGCCGCAGCAACTTCTTCCTAGACACATCGCCAAAGGCAAGGGAAGCAAAGGTGAAAATGAACTATTGGGACTTAAAAAAGATAAAAAGCATTTGCACAACAAAGGAAACAGTCAACAAAACCAAAAGACAACCAACAGAATTCGAGAAGATATTTGCAAATGACATATCAGATAAAGGGCTACTGTCCCAAATCTATTAAGAACTTATCAAACTCAACACCGAAAGAACAACTAATCCAATCAAGAAATGGGCAGAAGACATGAACAGACTTTTCTGCAAAGAAGACATCCAAATGGCCAACAGACACATGAAAAAATGCTCAATGTCACTCGGCATCAGGGAAATACAAATCAAAACCACTATGAGATACCACCTCACACCAGTCAGAATGGCTAAAATTAGCAAGTCAGGAAACGACAGATGTTGGTGAGGATGCGGAGAAAGGGGAACCATCCTACACTGTTAGCAGGAATGCAAGCTGGTGCAGTCACTCTGGAAAACAGTATGGAGGTTCCTCAAAAAGTTAAAAATAGAGTTACTGTATGACCCAGCAAAATTGCACTACTGGGTATTTACCCCAAGATATACAATTGTAGTAATCTGGGGCACCTGGGTGGCTCAGTCGTTAAGCGTCTGCCTTTAGCTCAGGGCATGATCCCGGCATTCTGGGATCGAGCCCCACATCAGGCTCCTCTACTGGAAGCCTACTTCTTCCTCTCCCACTCCCCCTGCTTGTGTTCCTTCTCGCTGGCTGTCTCTATCTCTGTCAAATAAATAAATAAAATCTTAAAAAAAAACAAAAACAAAAAACAAATGTAGTAATCCGAAGGGGCACCTGCACCCCAATGTTTATAGCAGCAATGTCCACAATAGCCAAACTATGGAAAGAGCCCAGATGTCCATTGACAGATGAATGGATAAAGAAGATGTGGTATATATACCCAATGGAATATTATGCAGCCATCAAAAAAATAAAATCTTGCCATTTGCAATGACGTGGATGGAACTAGAGAGTATTACACTAAAAGAAATAAGTCAATCAGAGAAAGACAATGATCATATGATCTCACTGATATGTGAAATTTGAGAAATAAGGCAGAGGATCATAGGGGAAGAGAGGAATAAATGAAACCAGATGAAACCAGAGAGGGAGACAAACCATAAGAGAATCTTAATCTCAGGAAACAAACTGAGGGTTGCTGGAGTGGAGGGGGGTGGAAGGGATGGGGTGGCTGGGTGATGAACACTGGGGAGGGTATGTGTTGTGGTGAGTGCTATGTATTGTGTAAGACTGATGAATCACAGACCTGTACCCCTGAAACAAACGATACGCTATATGTTAATAATAAAAAAAAAAGAGAGAAAGAAAGAAAGAAAGAAAGAAAGAAAGAAAGAAAGAAAGAAAGAAAGAAAGAGACTCTTAACTACAGAGAACAAATTAATGGTTATCAGAAGGGAAGGGAGTGACAGGATGGGTGAAATGGGAAAGTGGATGATGAGGATTGGGAAGGGCACTTATTCTGATGAGTACTACTGAATGTGTGAAATTGCTGAATCACTATATTGTATACAGGAAACTAATAAAATACTGTATGTTAACTGGAATTAAAATAAAAACTTAAAATTTAAAAAAAAAGAAAAGGAAACAATGTGGTTGAATGATAAATCCCAGTTCTAACCTAGAGAGGAAAGGGCATAAGCAGAGACTGACTTAAAGCTGATGAATTTTAAGCTACAGGTCCCCTCTCTTGTACAGGTCAATTTGAATGCCTGCAAAAAACCCTGGCAATTTTGTACTTGTGATTTATATTTTTATACTATTTTAATTTTTAAGGTATTTATTTATTTATTTAGAGAGTACACAAGCAGGGGAAGCAACAGAAGGAGAGAGTCTGAAGCAGACTCTGTTCTGAGTGTGGAGCCCAACTCGGGGCTTGATCTCATGACCCTGAGATTATGGCCTGAGCCAAAATGAAAAGAGTCAGAAGCTTAACCAACTGAGCCACCCAGGCACCCTATATTTTTATACTATTTTTAAAAGGGTTCCTGCAAATAGTTCAAAAGCATAAAACCCCCAGAATGGAATGAAGCCCCAGAAAATGAAAACGGTAGGAATGACAATAGGGAAGGGAAAAAAAGTAAGGGAGTCTATGAATTGGATTTTCTGATGAGAATAAAGTGAAAGCGGTGGGACTGAAAATACAAGAGAGCTAGGGGAATAGAATTGTGTCCTTGAGAAGTAGAATGAATGAAATCACGATTTCACGTGAAATACTTAGACAAAACTGTGAATTTGTGTTCTCTGTTCTATTCCCCTGGGATTCTTTTCAGTTTATTACAATAAATATATGGAATCTATTTTTGTAATTTCTTAAATAAATAAATAAATGCTTTATGGAGAACACTCAGTGACCTGTATATGAAAACCCAATTGAGAAATTCTTTTATAGATTTTTAACATTTTTTTAAAGTAAGCTCTATGCCCCAAATGGAGCTCAACTCATGACCTCAAGATCAAAAGTCGCATGCTCTACTGACTGAGCCAGTCAGGCACCCCAGAGAAATCCCTTTAAGATTTACTTATAAGAAGATATTTATATCTAGTGAAGAATAGGACGCTCACTCTTTCACAGTAGGAGTGATATAACTGCTGTGGTTCCCTTTCTGGACCTAAAGTTTGAAGCTAAACACAAAACCCAATCAAAGCAATAATCTTAAAACACAAACATGCATTGTTCCTACTGCCTTAATTCTTTATTTTCTAGTACTGCTAATTACCTTTGTGAGAGGACTTACATCATTATTAGATCAAAAGAATAAGTTATAGATGAGCATGTGAAGGAATAATTGTCAAGAAGAAATTATTACAGCCTTTTATTCATATAACCTAATTATGTTGTTTCTAAAATTTAAGTTGAATTTTACAAAGCTGAACAATTACTTTAATATATGTTAATATTTTTGACAGCTGAACAGAATAAAATGCTTTTACAGCATTTGAGGGAAAGGTACTCTAGTTAGGAACACTCCTTACTTGATACTAATGCATACATAACATGTATTATTAGTGCTCCTACTGTTTTGACTTCTTGGCTGACAAAAGCTATTATTCTGAGCAGGCATATTTCAGTTAAGCCATCGTTGCATAGATCAACATCAACAAGAAGCCCTAGCAGGAGAAAAGAGACTGAAACATCATTAATGGAACCCATTGTTCACTTTCTGTTTAACCTTCTCAGAATTCAATCAAGTTATCCATTAATGACATATATTTCTTCACTCAAAATTTTAGTTCAGAGTTTCCTTCCCTCCCTCCCTCCTTTCTCCCTCTCTCCCTTCCTTCCTTCCTTCCTTCCTTCCTTCCTTCCTTCCTTCCTTCCTTCTTTCTGCCTCAGAAATACAAAGAAAATGCTCAGTGATAATTTTCTTAAGTCTACTTTAAAAACCACATATGACAAAAATTTCAGAAGATTTTTGTCCAGGACAAAATTCTGTCATATATCATTGAATTTGAATGCTGAGTATATAAAGTTTTGTCATGAAAACTGATTGGATTCAGTGTTTAAGAGTGAAAATTTGGGGCGCCTGGGTAGCGCAGTTGTTAAGCGTCTGCTTTTGGCTCAGGGCGTGATCCCGGCGTTCTGGGATCGAGCCCCACATCAGGCTCCTCCGCTGGAAGCCTGCTTCTTCCTCTCCCACTCACCCTGCTTGTGTTCCCCCTCTCGCTGGCTGTATCTCTCTGTCAAATAAATAAATAAAATCTTAAAAAAAATGAAAATTCATCCTTCTTTTTTTTTTCAAGATTATTTATATTAGACCTGTCTTTTCCTATGAATCAATACTATGCAAACACAATATTTTCTACATTAGGTTTTGGCTTACAGTAATTTTTGCCTAGCAAGTGTTCCAGGAATGTCCTGTAATAGTCTGCCTATTGAATTCNTTTATATTAGACCTGTCTTTTCCTATGAATCAATACTATGCAAACACAATATTTTCTACATTAGGTTTTGGCAGACTTACAGTAATTTTTGCCTAGCAAGTGTTCCAGGAATGTCCTGTAATAGTCTGCCTATTGAATTCAACGAAATCTTTCTTAGAGTTTATTTAAAATTAGCAACTGTAAATATACAGCCTATTTTCATTATTCACAGATTCCATATTTGTGAATTTGCCTTCTTGCTAAAATTTATTTATAATACCAAAGTCAATTTTTGCAGTGCTTTTGCAGCCATTCAGGTACATGTGCAGAGCAGCAATATGCACATTCCCAGCTGAGGTCAAACAAGGTAAAGCTCTGCTTTCTTTCTTAGCTCTCATATAATAAATGAGTACAGTTTAATCGTGCCGTGTTTTTTATTTCTGTGCTTTTGTTAGGAATTTTGTTACTTAAGTACCCCTCAAGCATAATTCTGAAGTTCTGTCTAGTACTTCTAAAAACAAGAAAGCTCTGATGTACCTTACAGAGAAAATGTGTGTGTTAGATAAGCTTTGTTCAGGCGTGAGTTGTAGTGCTGTTGGCTGTGAGTTCAATATTAATAAACCAACAATATATGTTAAATAAGGTGTCTTCAAACAGAAAGACATATAAAATAAGGTAATTAATTGATTGGTTGATATGACCAGAGGCTTCAGGAACCTAACTCTATATTTCCCCTGGGATCAGTGGTTCAGTGTTCGCTAATTCCATGTACACAGCAACNAAGCATAATTCTGAAGTTCTGTCTAGTACTTCTAAAAACAAGAAAGCTCTGATGTACCTTACAGAGAAAATGTGTGTGTTAGATAAGCTTTGTTCAGGCGTGAGTTGTAGTGCTGTTGGCTGTGAGTTCAATATTAATAAACCAACAATATATGTTAAATAAGGTGTCTTCAAACAGAAAGACATATAAAATAAGGTAATTAATTGATTGGTTGATATGACCAGAGGCTTCAGGAACCTAACTCTATATTTCCCCCGGGATCAGTGGTTTAGTGTTCGCTAATTCCATGTACACAGCAACTTTTTTTTTTTTTTTAAGATTTTATTTACTTATTTGACATAGAGACAGCCAGCAAGAGAGGGAACACAAGCAGGGGGAGTGGGAGAGGAAGAAGCAGGCTCCCAGCGAAGAAGCCCAATGTGGGGCTTGATCCCAGAACGCCAGGATCACGCTCACAGCAACTTTTTAGAGCATAACAATTGGTACTAATGAAAATCAACTATATAACTAACACAACCAAATCTTGCTGAATACATTTCTACCTCTTAATTTTCCTATCATGTTTTGTCAATAAGGCTTAAGGAATGCTCCAAGCATTGTGAAGAATTTTATTGGCAGATACTTGCATGCTTTTTGGGAAATGCAAAGCAAATCTTGTTTTCTCTCATCTAAAATGTCTCAGTGACCTTCCATGCCTTAAAAGATGCAGTGTGGATTCTTTGGCATGGCTTAAACATCCCCACCACAGGCTAGGCTAATCCCTTTCTAACTCCCAAGCACTTTTCCTGTTCATTCTCCCTTTTACAGCTTCTGCACGCTCTGAATTTCCTTTTTTTGAAGCCCACCAAGCAATGTCAAATTCCCCAGCCTCAGCGCAAGCTATCCCTACTGCCCGTAAATGACCTACCTGATGCTTGTCTATCTGTTGAACTGCAAAAATTCATCAGAATTCCAACTCCAAAGTCCCTGCTGCTGGGACAGCTTTTCTAACTTGCCAGAGCAGTGGTTATCATTTCTTTCTTTTAATTTTTTTTATTTTAATGATTTTTTTATTATATTATGTTAATCACCATACAGTACATCCCCGGATTCCGAT